>NW_667188.1:0-9712 GCF_000006425.1 Cryptosporidium hominis TU502
TTACTAAATCGATAGTTAAGTTGAACAAATATTGATTTGATTCTTAGAAATAGGAGCACTTCTCATATTTCCCAAAATAGCCGAAAGAATAGCTGTATTCAGGGAAGAAAACTCTTTAAAATAGATAGAATTATCCGTTTTATTAATTTAAACTCCAAGTATGAATAATGACAGAGCAGAATAATGATTTAGATTTCAAAGATGACAATACCAAAGATTTGCAAAGAAAGGAGGATTTAGAGGCAAATATAATTTCTCAAAACTACGGTATAAAAATTAGAGATACATCAAGAAATATGAGTTATACGAATAATAGAAGAGATGAAATTTTCATGCAGTTACAGACAGAATTGTTCGATATTCTTTTAGAAATTTATAACATAATTCCTACATGGGGCTCATTTAAAGAAAACTTCTATTTTCATTGGAAGAGAATTATTGGTGCCTGCAATTTCAAAGATCTTCATGCATATAGGTTAATTTTTAGATGCTTGGGAAATTTACGCCCTTCTTCAATGCCTATATTTATTCTAAGGCCAATAATTAAACAGCTAGATGAGTACAGAAAAATTTCAGAACCTGAATATTCTCCATCTAGTTTTGAATTTAACCCAAATATACACGGGAACTTAGCTACAACTTCTAATGGCTCAATTGCCATGTTACAAAATTCACATCCCATTAAAACATGTGCCCAAATTGAAAGTAAAAAAGAAATATTGCTTGAAGATAAAATAGGACGAGATTTTTTCTCCGATAAATTTAATTCTAACTTTTTTCATGAAATTATGAAAGAAAATGCAAAATATTCAGGATTGGTATTATCAGGATTAAATGAAGCAAATGCCATTCCATTTTCATTACTAGAAAATGATATATTCAACTCTGTGCCATCACAAAATAATAGTAATCTAATTGATAATATCTACAATTCAATAAATAAGAATTTCTATTTTTCGATAACTAGACAGCAAAACGGTAGTTTTACAAATGATAATGAACAATTAACCGAAGACAAGAAGATAAAAAATGAGCTAATTGATAGAAAGGAGCACATTCTTTCAGAGGATTATAATTCCAATGAATTTATTAATAATTCATTGGTTATTTCAAATCATTGGAATTCAAACTCTGCAGTCTCTTCGCCTTATGGTTCGGTTTGCACTGCACCATCACTTTCACCTACAGAATATAAAATTGAAGGGCCTATAATGACAGCTTTTCAACATATTCAAGCAGTAGCAGTTGCAACAGCAGTTGCAAATAGCTCTAAAAACAAACTAAACTCCGCAAGTAATTTATCAAACGAACAAAATACAATACAACCAAAGAAAAGACCGAGGAGGAATGGTGAGATTCAAGGGGTATATTTCGACAAAATACGCAAACTTTGGCGTGCAAACTGGAAAGAAAATGGACGTGTAAAAACAAAAGGGTTTTCAGTTTTTCAATTTGGAGATGAGGGTGCTAGACAAAGAGCTATTGAATATCGTAAGAAAATGGAAAAGGAATTCTATGTCGTGCCTAATACAAAGCTTTCTAGAAGTTCAAGCAATAGCGGAACTATCTATATTAATACAGAAAAGACGTTTCAAAACAGTATCTCACCTAAAAAAAAAGATATTGGACTTAGTTCAAATTTAAACAACACTTTGAGCAGTTCAAAGCTAAGCTCTGAAAACACAAAATTATCAGAAAACACCAACTCTAATTTTAATAATTAAATTATAATTATATTTGGAAACATTAAGTATATAAAAATACTAGTTTTCTTTTTCTAATTTGTAAGAAATATCTGTGTTTGAGGTTTGAATACTTTCCATTATGAAATGGTTTTAGTTGGGAGTGTGCCTACCAATCCACTTTTGCGGAATTAATAATAAAAAAGTTCATATTTCAACTTACGAAATGCCTGTGTGAGCACGCAAAATTTCATCAGTTGTTTTCCAAATTTTAGTGGTTAGTTGCTTCAACAATTCCTCTGCTTCCTCCTAAAATTTGTCATATAAAAATGTTTCTAAATTTGAGTACTTACCGGTGTGGGAGTGTCTTTTTGACCTTCTGAGTTCTGGTTCAACTCCTCGCTCTCATTGTCCTCTTGATCGTCATCATTCTCAATATCATTAGACGATTGTATCAGTAGCAGCCTAAAAGCCAATAAATCGATTTGGTAATGAATGAAAAACTCACCTTTTATTATTGAATAAATTGGATAAATCTTGAATATCGTTTTCCAATTCTCCCAATGAAATGAAAGCTTGAAGTTTCTCTGCATTATAAAAAATAAGGTTTCTTTCGCACACTATTCACGGATCCTTACCTTGTAAATGCGATTCCGGAGCTTGAACGAGAATCTCTCTCATTTTATTAACTGCTGACTTCAAGTCTTGAACAATATTCGAGGTCCCTGCAATTGGTTCAATTTGGCCAGGGGTTGCAGAAGAAAGTGAAAATATTATACAAAGAATAGTTAAAAAAAAGACTCTCATATCAAATATCATTATTTTACTTGTTATTTTAAAAGTGGTAGTATTAAAATTTCAGTTGCATGCACTTGCATTGCTGTGGGGAGTTAATTATTAATAATTGCGCATGAAAAAAATTTAGTTAATTTTTGATTGGTAAATTATTATATCAACTAATTTTTTAATTCCGATTGAAGATGGCGACTGGGGGAATTTTTCGCAGATAGAGAGACCCAAATCGCATACGTACAGTAATTCTTTATCCCATGGTATTTTATTAAGATATTCTACTTCCATATTGTCACACATATCTTTAACTGAAGAATCATGCTCAGCATTTTTAAAAATCATCCCCATGTTTTCAACAACCCCAAGGATATTTAAACCCACTTTCTTACAAAAATTAATTTCCTTCCTAACATCTTGTAATGCAATTTCTTGCGGAGTGGTTACGATCAAAGCTCCATTCACGTTTGAACCATTTAAATATGAAACTATAGAGAGATGCTCGTCGGAAGTACCTGGAGGAGTATCAATGATTAAGAAGTCTAATTCACCCCAAACTACATCTGAAAGAAACTGTTTTATTAACCCATTTTTTTTTGGGCCTCTCCAAATTACAGCATCATCAGATTGAGGAAGTAAAAATGCAGTGGACATAACTGAGAGATTATCATTAACATATACCGGAGACCAGCCATTCGCAGAAATGTGTACATCATTGTCTTGCACTCCCATCATTTTTGGTGCGGATGGGCCGCAAATGTCGATATCTAAAAGTCCAACATTGAATTTTTTCGATGATAAACACCATGATATTTGCGAAGATATAGTTGATTTTCCTACACCTCCTTTACCGGATAGAACCAAAATAATATTTTTTACTTTTGATAAGTTTTCAATATTCTCTATAGGCTTTTTCTTTGCTTGTCCAGAAGCGCATATTGGTGCATTTGGGCATCCTGCACAAGAGTCTGCGATTCCTGCATCTGGAGAATCAACTCCTACGCAATTGTCAATTTGATTATTAAAATGATTTTGGTATTTAGAAATAACTGAATCAGTTTTTATATAAGAAATAGAAAAAATAATAGATTTTAAATAGTTTATTGTTAACCTAGAAAATGTCTTGAAATAATCCTTAAATATAATACCAGATATTAGTCCACCGAAGAAAATTGCAATTCTATTAGAGGCTATCTTCATAATTGCATTTAAAAGTAAATTTATAACAGAATTTTGGCGCAATAAAATTTCAAAAAAAATATTATTTCAATTATTATGTGTAGATTAGATAAAGATAAAGAATTTTCAAGGTGAGTTATAGATATATGTAAAATAGGGTTTTATTCATTATTTTGTCTTAACTTTCAACTTTATTGTTCAGTATTACCTTACCTCTAGGTTTTAATGACATTTATTTATCATCTTTCGGGAGCAAAGAATTTGATACGCAAAGGCCTTCGGTAAGTTCATAATTCTTAATGCTAAACGTTCATACAATTCATTCTTGATTAAGGGCATTATTGAAATAGGGAAACATGAATTAATATTTGATAAGCAGAGTGCGGTACCAAGATATAAATTAGAATCGGATTTGGTATGTAGTTTTACCAACAATCTCGAAACAGGGGAATTCAAGAGCAATAAAAAGCCAAATTTATCATCTTGGCACAATTTTCATGATCATGAAAAAACAGAACAAGATAAATTCGAGTTGTTGGCTTTGCAATTACGAAATTCTACAGCACCAGGCAGATTTTATAAGTCCGAGCATTTAACGAAAAAACAGATAAAGTTTAACTTCGGGGTCGTAATTGACGGAAACAAAATGAAAACTGGCCTATCTGATGATTCTTCAACTTATAGATCTAATAAAAAGATATCTGGAATATCTCTTTTACATGAATTAGTCAATAATTCAGAAACTCAAAGATGGACGAATAAAAAGTACTCCGAGATACAAAAAACAAAGCTAAAGGGTGGAAAAAAGTGGTATAGAAAGCAGGTTTTAAAAAGAAATAGGTATTAATTAATTAATAGTTTTTCTAAGTTTCTCTGTGCAGAATATTAAAATTGTGAATAACATTTAGAAATTGAGGGATATCATCCGACTGTTTAATCTCGTCATCATAATTCCAGTATGTTACTTGGTTAAGAGACTTATCAATAATTAAATCCATTTTTTTTCGAGAATTATTTTTAGATAAAATCAATATTGAATGGCTTGATTTACTCAAATGAATTATTCTTCCATTTAACTTTCTTCCACGAAAAGATTTACTTAATGCTATGTTAGTTACTTTATTACTAGCATTTACCTGAGACTGAGTGCTGTTATAAAGTTTATTGAAGGGATTTTCCTTTGGCAATCTCCCATCAAATAGGATTTGGAATGGAAGGATATTAAATGACATTTCCTTATTTTTATAAAGTACTTATTTATGGCGCATTAAGTAAAAAAAAAAAAAAAAATTTTAGAAAAATACAACAAACTCAGTTGATTATTTGTTACAAAAGTTTATATTCTCCTGTAATTTCATCTATTAATTCTGATGGACCTGGACCAATTGCTATTGCTGTGTACTCTCCTGCTGCAATTTGCGTCCTTCCAGCGTCCTTGATTAAACAACTTGTAATATTTTTTTCTTTTGCTCTCCTTTCAGATTCAAGTAGCTCTTTGAAGCTAACTTTCAAGACAACTTTAGCCTGCCCGGATCTTTCCCAGGCTTCTACCATTTTGGGGTGTCTTTTTATCGCTTTTTTATAAGCACCTAGTACTGCGTGCCCACACTGTGAAGCAACTTTTCCTCTACCCATTCCTAAATCTGTTCATAAGCGTGATGACAGTTTAATATTTAACATTTAACTTACCTTGTCTTATGCAAATTGTCATTTTAAAATCGGAGTGGTGCTTTAAATTCTCATCTTCAATCTGAATCAACTCGTTTTTTTCTCTCTTAAATTTTACAAAACTAAATAAAATCACAAAGGAAAATATTGAAATAATAAAAGAATATGAACATTTAAGTCCATCACGATATATCTCAATTATATTCATATTTATCAAAACAAATGAATTCCGCCAACATGATTTTTCATTAAAATGAAGTTAATCAAGAGACGGACTATTTACTTTGAAAATGAAAATATAAATGTGATTGTTATTGATTTTGGAGCTTCATTCTATGTATGGGTTGGGAAATTTTCTAACATTGAATTGTTATCTGTATCATTTCCTCTTTCGGTAAGTTGGAAACGTCAACTTTTTGTGGCTAAATGAAAAATTTTAAGAATAATAAAAGTATACCCGATGAATTCGCATCCTCATCATTACTAGGAGAGGATGAATTGTGTACATCTATTTCATCGTATTTGTGTAAGTAATTATTTTAAATTTTTGATTTAACTAATTCAATATAGGCAGACAATTGAAAGCACCAATATTACTGAGCATCAATATAGGAAATATTGAGGTAAATGATATGAATATTAATGAATTCAAACATTTAATAAATAAAAGCATAGTAAATTTGATCATGGAGTAATTTTTAATGGCACTCAAAGCTAATTAATGTATAGGTGTCTGGCATTTCTACAACTGCTGTTTTATCGCGCCAACACCCCCACATAATAAAAGCATGTATATGCAAGCTTGTTTGAACAGTAAATTTATCAAGTTTTAACAGGATTGGTGCTTAAATAGCTATAATAGTTGATGCAGTATGCTTTTATTGGGATAATAGAATTATTAATTATTTTCTCAATAATCTTTTAAAGTATGGATCGAATTCGAAATAAAAAAAGAAATTCTTTTAGAGTTGCAGATATATGTTCGTACAATAGAAAATTCGACGAATTCATTAAAACTAGAAGTGAAGACGAACTAAGCAATATTTTAACCTCCTGTTTATATTCTTCAACGATTGTAAAGAATGTTGAAGGACAGAATTTTATTTCAAGAGTGATATCAAAGCTAAGTATCGACATACATATTGAATTGGTCAATATTATAAAATCTTTTGTTCCCAAGCTAAGTTCGAATTTATTAATATGCTATGGAAATATTTTATTTATTCTTTGGCTAGAGTATAATAATCAGAGTAATGAAGAAAGAATGCAAAACCTCGAGGAAGCGATACAAAGAACTTTTTGTATTGGGTCAATTAAGTTGAACCCCTTAATTGCTCTCAGGATGAGGCTAATTTTACACGGTTTTCATAGTAATCGTGATGACTTTCGAGTAAATAAACTATTATTAAGGTTATATGATCCATTAATTTGGAGATATATTTCAGTTGCCAATTGGAAAGTTAGGCTCAACACAACTGCTCTACTTGCAATATTATTCCCATTGATTGACCCATCACTTTCTGCAGGAAACTATAATTCGGAACTAGATAATCAATTTTCAATATTACAAAACTTACTTATTGATAACCATCCGGAAGTAAGGGTAGCAGCCATTCAGTCTGTTTGTCGAATATTAACATTATATTGGGAGATAACTCCAATTGAAAGAATTCATGAAATTTTATCAACGCTTTCACTAAGATGTATTGAAGACAAACATTCAATTACTGTCAGAGTCGCAGTGGTAAATGGAATTAATGCTATTATAAATAACCCATTATCGCAAAAAATAATAAATGGCTATTTGCCAAAAATATTTACATATCTACATGATATGGATGTTGAAGTAAGGTATTCCGTTGCTTTACTCGTTCTCAAAATTTCTAGAATTCAAGGGTTCGATTACTCAAAAATTATCTCAAAAAAACAAATTCTTTCGAGGATTTCCAAGGAGTTTATAATTTATCAGCTAAAACAATCTACGTACTTTTTGAAAAATGGAAATTTGTGCAAACATTCTGAAATAATAATAGACGAAATTTTTGCTAGCGATCAGGAGTCTGTATGCGAATCTTTAAAAGTTGCAAGGGTACTTGCAGAGTTGTTAAACCCTTCAATATTTAACGAAAAGACAAGGGAGCAACTTAAAAACTGTTATTTTTTTTGCGACCTTTGCCCAATAGGGATGGTTGGATATTTTTGTAGCTTAAAAATTTTGGTAGATGAGACTATTGGAAGAAATATAGAAAATTCTGATCTTTTACGTTTAGGAGTACTTTTGCTCACAACAACAATAGAAAATTACCAAAAAGATAAAATTACATACAATAAGGCAAAAATTCTGTTGGCATCAAGCAAGGAAATTTTATCAATTTTATTCTCAAACGACTCATCTTTAGTAGATTCAAACAAAGATTACTACTTAATTCCGAAGTCTAGCGATAAAATAGCAACAAATACCATCCAAATCGCGATTAAATATTTTACAAATACGTGCAATGATGATTTTTTGTTAAAAATTGATCCAAACGACAGAATTTGGATAAACGTACTGCAGTTATTGCAACACCAAACTGTATTGAGATCGAGCTATTATCCAAAATTCTCAAAAAAAATAATATCAGAATTTTGGAACAATTCTTTATTGGCTTTCAGAAACAAATTAGACGAAAAGGATGCGAGGATACGTTTGGGTGCAATAATTTTGTTATCAAAGAATTGGGGATTACTAGAAAGTATTGTTCCAATATTGATAGATAGCGCTTGCAATATAATTTCAAATGGATTATCAGCAGATCATGAATTTAACACAAATTTTGATACCGAGCTTGGGCCCAATGAGTCTGGAGCTTTGTGCATTAACATGCTTTTAAACATATTGGAGTACAATGAAGTAAGGGAATATCTTTCGAGCCATTTTTCAATACTTAAATACTTAGAAAGTCTAACGAAAAGCATTTTTAATCTTCATTTTTATAAAACTTCACATATATTAGAATTGGATTTGATGCGGCTAACAAAGAAACTGCTAATATTCTCTTTGACAGTAATTAAAGGCAAGAAATCTTTCTATGAATTTATTCTAATAATTATTAAAGAAATTGATTGCATAAAAAATGATAAAAACTGTTCAATTGATAAATTTCTTTTACTGTTCGAGATGCTTGGAATAATACTTTCCATTCCGGATAGTAGTCTTTCTAATGAAAAAAGAATTATCGAAGAAGTACTGAAGGCATTGGAAAATTTGTCAATCATAATAACTATTTTGGAAAAGAAAGATCAAAGCAATGCATTCAGAACCCAAGTTAAACAACGAATAAATACATGTTTATCTGCGCTAAAACAAATTTTAGGAGGTTCATATTTTGAATCGGACACTTATGTAAAAGAAATAAGATCAGGATTAGGTAGATTTTCATAAATCAGTAAATAAAAAGCCAACTTCAGCAGTAGGTTTTTGATATTGAAAATCATTTAGTTAATCTAGGATAAGTAGCCGCCATAAGAACACTTTGCTTGCGAGCTTGAGATTTCTGTTTGAGAATTGATAATGCGTTTAATAGCAGCCCATATTTTATCGTTTTATCTGACGGTTTTAGAACTTATTGGAGACGGAAATGTCATTTTTATATTCAAATCATTACAAAGAAATGGATTCCGTCCAGATTTACGTTTAAATGGACTTCCAACAACCAATGAATTGTTTCAAGATGCACAAATTTTACAAGAAAAAATGGAAAAAATTAGACTTATGAATTCAATTCGCATTTTTGCACTTGATTTATCTCAAAACTGTATTTTTGAAGAAAACAAAAGAAACTCGTGTGGTGACACGGGAAAGTGTCAGGTAATGGGAAATGAAAGCGACTTGTCTTCAACTCTATTTGGAATTGATAAAGTCAATGACATAAATATTGCTGATAATGGGAATTGTAATGAGAAAAAAACAAAGGTAGATATGCTTAAAAACCCACCATCAAACACACAGTATAAAGGTGGCGAAGTTTGGCGTCACATATATTATGAAATAGAAAAAGTTGATTTTCCTTTACTTAAAAAATTAATATCAGGAGTCCAGAGTAATATTGCTATTCATGCATCTGAAAGATATAGAAAGATTCGTGACGATGATTATGATTATAGTTTGTTAAATTTCATTAACAAATTTGTATTATTTGAAGATCGAGGAGTAAATCTTTTAGTTACGTTTCATTACATTGTTCAATCAGTTTGTATATTGGGTCCATCATTTGATAAGTTCATGGAAGACTTAGATAACTCACCAGAAAACACTAAATTAAAAGAAGAAGTTAAGGATATTTTCAACAAAAGTCATTATTATTCATGCAGACCAGAATACAAGAGCAATATTATTCCTCCTCAATTTCTTC
>NW_667214.1:0-10697 GCF_000006425.1 Cryptosporidium hominis TU502
GGGGACGGGGGGAAGGGAGAGGGGGGGAAGGGGGAGGAAGGGAAAGATAGAGGGAGAGAGGGGGAAGGAGGAGGGGGGGGAAGGGAGGGAGGGGGAGAAGGGAGAGAGTGAAGGAAGAGGGGAGGGGTGGGGTAGGAATGGGGGAAAGGGAAGGAGGAAGGTGGGTGAGGGGGGAGTGAAGCGCGATGGGGGTGTGGGGTGAGGGAAGGGGGAAATGGGAAAGTGGAAGGATAGCAGGGGAGAAGAAAAGGGAAGTGGGCTCTATAGGAGTTTGGTTGGTATGGGAGGGAGCGGACGAAAGAGTGGTGTCATGAATTGAGGAGGGGTATTGGCGCCTCCCTTATTATTATTATTACTACTTCCTCCTGACCAATTTAATATAGGCTGTTTTAATTGAGGAATTGAACTATTATTACCAACAGATTCACCATTATTGTTTGCTAAATATGCCATCATATTATTAAGTTTTCTTTGAGTTACTCCTGATGCAATAGAAACATAAAATGATGAAGTAAAAAATTGTGACAAAGAACATAATATTCTTTGAAAGAAATAACCAGGATAGTAATATATCTCCCCCTCAGAATTAAAAGCTGATTGATAATTCGTGATATTGTTTTTAATATGCAAAAGTCTTTTATAGTTGTTTAAATCATACATTGATAAGAGAGACATATCACTTTCACTCAAAGTATCAAAATCAATAATCTGACAGGAAACCACCGCGAATAAATTCAAAAAGTAGCCTTTTTGTATGATTAATAACTTCAATTGACTGTTGAGTTGTACTACCTCCAACTTGAATATTTTGAACATCAAATAAACTAATTTTTATCTTATAATGCACCTTTGGGTCAATTTCAAATAGAAAAATGATATGCATTCCCACTTTTCTTAATCCAAAAGATAACAAAAATTTATCAATTTCATCAATTCTTTTTAAAGATAATGTATTTAATGAATCATAAAGACCATGAATATCTTTCTGAAGTATATCTTGAATATCTGGATTAGTTTTAGACTCAATTAAAGAAATTGAAGCTGATATCTCATAAGATCTTAAGATTTTCCAAAATGCTTTACATAATATATTCTTACTTTTATCCCCAAAATCATCAATAATAAGTGCATCCCTCAAATAATTTTGATATATCTCAATATGATTTTTTGTGAGTAAATTGTCCACTATATCCACAATAATAAATTCTCTTTTTTCCAATAAATGATGACTATCTATAAAGCCACCACTAATATAGCTATTACTATTACTTGTCGATTCAACATTAACATCACTTAAATGGTCTCCAGAAGTGAAATCCGAAGATTCTACTTCTTCTCCTCTTACTCTTCCTTGAATGAAATCAATGTTTTCAAATCCTTGACAAGATTCATTATTAATATTTGACAAAGATTCACTATCTACTTGGTTAACTTGGCCATGTTCTACTGATGAACCAAGCAACTGTATCTTAATCAAACTTCCTTTATAATTTAACTTTTGAAATAACTTATTACTTAAAGAATCACCAAATAAAAGTGACCATGGAATAATTTCCAACTCAATTTCCCATGGTAATATCTTCTTTATTAGAAAATCTCTTCTAGAAACCATTTCATTTCCAGCCTTTCGTAAATAATTAGGTTTAGAATAATATGCCATATATATAGTCTCAAGTGATTTGTGTAAAAATCTTAAAATACGATACCAATAATCAATAAAAGTACTGACAAATCCTTCTTGAATTAAAGCATTATTACTTATAACTAAGGAGATTGTATTAACCAATTTCCATTCTTTTGATATATTTGGGTTAAAATTACATTCCTCATCACAAACAGAAAATTCCATCTTGTAGTTCTTATCAAACAATAAAGCCTCATTTTCACCATTTAAACTACATATTAATGGAATAGAAATTTCACCATTATTAAAAAATGTCAGAAAACCTTTATCTTGATTAGTTTCTAATATTAACCTATAAAAAAAACTCTCTTGACTCTGAACTCCAGAATAATCCTTTGATCTGTTCAAAATAGGAAACTTTCCCGCCCCAATTTTACATACTTGTATCTTAAATTGAATTCTTTTCTCAGAAAGATTTGTTCCTTCTCTATTTAATCCCAATAAAAACTGGTCTCTTTCAAAATCCTTATATGGCTGGAAAAATAAACTATACTCCTTTATTCCCATACAAAAAATTGATCTATTCAGTTCAAGCTGGCCGCTTCTATCTAATCTTGAATATAATTTGAATGGAAAATAATGGTCACTTGCTGACTCCTTTAATAATTCAAGTAACTCTAAAATTTCACTATGTTTTGTCTCAAAATTTCCTGAATAAAAATCAAAAACTTCACCAACACTTCTTCTAATCTCAATTTCATCAAGCCCCACATATTTTAATACATACCCTTTATCACTCTCATTCTCTGCATGCAAGTGATTTTTCACTTGCAAGTCCGGTGCATGTAATTCGGAACTTTTACCGCCCAACGTGTCCTTGGCGCCCGAATATGTTAAGTGTTGATCCATTGTTGCACAAGTCAAATTAATATCAAATTCAGCAAGAATTACTTTTCCTTTGTAATAATCATTTCTCTTATTGTTTTCAAAGTTGTGTTTGCCTAGGATTCTATAAATTTCGTTATTCTTAGAAAGCTTATTATCAATATCTTCTGTATAACGACAGTTCTTTGTTAAAAATATCTTAAATACTTGGACTTCACATGATTCTGTATCTAATTTTATATAAATCACTCTTGAATTATCTGGAAATTTCTTAGGGTAGAAAAAGTAGTCAAATTCATTTCTGTCTCTTGAAATATGTGTATAAGTAGCTCTTTCAGGCTTTGCAAGAATGTTTGTCATTGTTAAAATGTTGTCTATTACTGTATTTATTATAACACTAGATCCGTTCTTCATTAAATTACTTTGAGAACTTTCAAATTTGTTAATCTTTGCCCCATTCTCATCCTCATTCCTTTTATCCTCTTCCAATTCGGGAAATTCTGCAATCTTTAGTTTTCTCTCTTTTAATATAGATTCTTGTATAGGCGTGGGGACATTGCATATTGGCCTCCAACCATAATTTAATGAAAATTCATTTCGAATTATTTGGAATTTAGTCAATTTCAACAAATATGGTAATAATTGAAAGAATGAATCCGTTTTACTCTGTAATGCTTTTTGCATGTTCTCATAATATGTTGGATAATTTTTCCAAATTGAATTATTCCCGAAATTTGAATCTCTAATTACTAGAGATCCTGTAAATATATCTATGCTTAAAATATACTCGCTATAGTCTAAAAGACGTAAAGTAATTGAATATTTATTTCTTTCTATTGTTGCATTCTTATCCAAATACTTTTCTAACTTTAATGAATACAATTCCAGTAAATAACATCTAAAAACATTTGAAACATGATTCAGAACTTTTGAAAGATCTAAAATATTATTATGATTTGTCTTTTCCCAATTACATAAATATTTCCAACTTTCATTCTCACTTATTATATCAAGTACCGAGTTAACATCATCTGATAACTCATTTTTATGTATAAATAAAAGGGAAAATGGCCATAAAATGCACTTAATGTCACCATTTGGAATCATTAGAAATCTAAGTATTATATTTGTGCCATTTCTATTATGTAACATACTTTTATAAACTGTTGTTTGGCCTATATTAGAATTATTTAAGCCGGTACCTACCAAAGAATATCTTGCAAAATCAAAATTACCTTCATTATCAAAATTTGTTAAATTGGTTATATCTGCATTCTTATATAAATAAATATCAATATACTTGTAAGTATCATTTTTATATTTATATTCATTCCTTTCAGAATGGTAAATACCTGCAATACCACGCTCTTTAATACTTAAAATTGACTGCTCTAAAAACATTTCCAGTATTATTTCTCCTGTAATAATATTTGATATTTTGTATAGTTCTCCCAAAACATCTATATCTTTCTTAAAATCTTTAACTTTTTCAAATTTCTTAATCTCTTCTTTCTCTGAATTTATATTATCCAAACCATTCTCTATAGAATCCTTCTCTAGTGCTTTCACTATATCTTGAACTGGTTCAACACTTTGATCTTCTCTACAATTAAACATATAATAAATCTGTGCCTGTAAAATCTCTTTAAAAGAAGAATTCTGCTCTTTAGTTACAGTATATAAACTCAAAATCTCAGGTATTATTATCTTAGCATCAATTACTTGCCATTCCTTTAGATCAGAAATTAAAATCAATGAGAATCTGGACTTCTTTTCCAACATTATTCTTCCCTTTACTATATCAAAATGGATCATTCTTGATTTACAAATTCCTGAATTTGCATACATAATAAAGAATTCATCTCTAAGCTGCTTCTCAATTAGTTTTTCTTGTATTTCGCTCATTTTTGGGACAATTACTGGTTTTCCATGTTGTGTTACTAATTCTTCCAATAAATTTGGCATTTGAGAAAAATCTTTGAGCAATATCATATCCATTGCTGATGTTATATTTGGACTTGGGGTGCCTACCATTGTTAATGCAGGGTAAAAATCGAATGCAAGCTTTCTTTGTTTAAACCTCATTGATACTAAAGTCTCTCTAAGTTGTATCGCTCTGTTTATATCATCCACTATTCTACTTAAGCTCCCAATTGCTAAAATTCTCAGAAAAACCTCCCTAACCTCTGCAGAATACTCCCACAAACAAGTTTTTGCTTCCTCTTGCACATTTGGGTCACTTGTACAACGTCCTAACAAATCCAAAAACTCACTATAACTGTGTTCCACCAACTGACGAGAAAGATGGCCATAAGAAACTGGAGCAAATGACTTCTGAAACTCCTCTGTTTCTTCATTTGTTAGCCTCATCTTCAACTAATTTGCAAACTTCTTCCTCCTTTTTCCTTTTCCTTATCCCATATAATCCTCTTACCTAAATTTTCACTGCTTGACTTTGCCAAATGTTGGCGCCATTTCCCCACCAAGAAATTCTAAAAAGAAATATAATTGGGGTAAAAATCATCAGTTTTTGATGAAATTTATTTGAAACTAGGAAAATTGAGATGTCATATAATTATTACTATTAGGTTTATTTTATCTTATGAGTGAAATTCAAGAGAAACTTTTTCAATAGCATTTCCCCTAATTTCCTAAATGACTTTTTCAAGCTTATACAATATAATCGATACTGACATGGACAAATCTGAATATAAAGAAAATTAAAATTAATTGAAATGCAAATTAAGCTAAAATTAAATTAAACTATTAAAACATTCAAAGGTGAAGGCACTCAGCCAATTCTTTGATTTTTTCTATACTTAAGGAGTTTGCTCACATGAACAAAAGTTGAATTACTTACTCCGATAATTTTGATCGGATAACCTTTATTAGCCACTTCTCAATCTCTACAATACAGTCAATTTCGAATCTCTTTTGATCCTGCTGCATTTGCATACAAAATGTATTCCACTCTGATTTTGATTCTTGAGAAATCTCATTTGAACTCATTAGTCTGTTTCTGGTATTAATTATTCTTGAAATTTCATCTTGTGTAATATCAAAAACATTATATGTAGCTATTAACCCGCTCTCTATCAACTTTGAAACAGGAGGAACTTTAATTGGCAAAAGTTTTGGGATACTAAAACTTGAATCATACCAAGTGCCTGATTTACCACCCATTATATACGTTGCTGCTATTGAAAGTCCAAAACAGTCGTAATCGCATAGAATCCAGAACTTTGTATCTTCTGGAAGATCTTGACTTAGTCTGTATAGTAAAGTCCTAGTAGGTAGGTCCGAAAATCCTCTGGCTGTAATTAATATACAAGAATTATCAAACTCTTTATGAAATCCAAATTCTAAAAGTCTTTGGAAAATCGTATCCTTTTCAACAACTAAAACAAACTTGATCTTTGAATAGTAGCTAAACTTCAAACCATTCATACCCTTGAATAAATAAGGACTTATCGAATGCCCCATACTTTCAAAAATGGACATACAATCCAATCTAACCTCTCTTCTTCTTTCACAAAATCCTATTTCGTATCCTTGAATTATCAAAGGACCTCTTATCCTCCCTCTAGCTGTGGAAACCACATTCAAAAGTTCCCGAGGAGTCTGTACTAGATGAGTTACTTGTGCAATATATTTATCTGAAATACTTTGTTTTGTATATAAACTCGGATTATTATAATAAATATCTCTTAAAGTCGAGTGGAAGCCTTCCTTGACATTTCTGTGAAGAATATTCATAACCGAAACCAAACAAGTTGAATTGTAAATTTGACTCCTACTTCCTCCATTTATTAACTCCCTTATTATGCCACATACCGAACTTTCCAACCGACTTGTAATTCTTTTATCTTCACCTTCTAAAACGAGTAGCTTATCCTTACTTTTACCTCTCTCAATCAAATTCCTCTCTTCTTGCACCATTACGCCATCACTTAATCACACTTTCTTCTTCCATCCCACCTATTATTTTATCCCATTATATGACTTTTTCCATACAATCCCTTTAATTTCAAATATATTAATCCTATCAAATCGAAAAATAGCCGAAACCTTGGCTATAATTCGCTCCAGAAAAAAATTCAACAATTCAATTTCTCAGATTCTTCCTTCCCTAATATTGCCAAATACATTACAATTTTTTCATGTCGCCTTCATTTTATATTTTTTCCCCTTTGGGCTCCTCTTGCATGCAAAACTCCTCATTAATAAAAATTGGTACACCAAACTTTGGCGCCTAAATGTCACTCGACGTTAATTACCGTCAACCTTGGCAATTTTATTGCCGGCAGCATTTAGAGGTAAAAAAATAATATAAAATTGGTACCTAGTAAAAATTTGAGAGTTTTAGGTGCTTTTCTAGCCAAATTTTTTGAATTTTGCTCTAATTTTCTAGATATATAATTGGAGTTGCTGTTTTTAGGGTGACTGGATATTATTGGACATCAATTATAAGAGAGGATTTGATAAAATTTGGTATTGAAAATCAATTTTTTGGGATTAAAAAGGTTTTTTGGACTTTTATTCAGCTTCTAAGTGCTTATTCAGCAGAATTTTTTTAACAATATTCTCAAAGCAATAAATAAGTTAAGTTTTTTACTTTTCTTTTGGTATTTACATATTTTTGAATGCCTTTAATTAAAATTATTAAATCGCATTTTTTAGACCCATTGCCTCAGGATTCAAATATAAAAGAGTTTTCAAGAAATAGAATACGGAGATAGGATTAATATTCAAGATTGAACCACAGTGATTACTATTTTTCTGTTTATTTTAAATAATCATATGTGGCATAACGTTTCAAATAATTCATTGGCAAACTCATGTCTTCACAGACTTGATGATTATTTTCGACATGAAAGTTCATCAAGTTCATCACAACTTATTCAGAATGGTATAATTCAAAGTAATTTAGGAGGTAATCATTTAATTAAGACATGTTCCTCTCCAATAGGTAACTCCCAGTATTACCCTGGAAAAGATATGGAGTGCATAAATGCTCCAAGAGACCAAGAGAGAGTACTTAATAGCTATAAAAGCTTTCTAAATATGGATAGGGTGATGCCCTGGATGTTAAACATTGATTCTTTTAACTTACCAAATAGCAACCAACAACCTTGTTCTCCTTCACCTCCTAACAATATGAATCCTGGGCATCAATTTGGCTTAAATTCGAATCCTTGTCAGAATCCGAATATGAATTCTAGTACATATGTTAACAATCAATACCAGAATTCTCAGCAACAACATAGCTTGCATAACCATAATCGTATTGATGATTTAAAATACATGGAGAAGATAAATTTATTTGCGGAACGTAATCCTCAATTGGGACTGAATAATGTTTTTAGTGCATCTCCAGTCAAGAGTGATACATCTACAGCAACTCCTTCATCTATGAGGTCAATAATTAATGATGGGTTTTTCAATAATTATCAAGATGACAGAAAGTCTAGTATTCAAAGTTACTTTTCATCTGGAACAAGCAATCATCATGGATATGGTTTAAACCTTAATGGAGGAAATAGTACAGCCAGTAGTGGTTACAACGGAAACAATAATATATTTACAACTGGTTTAGGAGGGACGAATTTTGGAGGAATGGAGCATTATCGTTTAGGAGATGTTCCACCTCTTAGTTTTGGTTACCTTGATAAGAATAGAAATGAAGCTTACTACACCCAAGCAAGCAACCTTTTGAAGATTCTGAGTCCATCTTGGATTCTTTGTATTGATATTGCTGCCATTTTACTTACTAATACAGATAATAAGATGGCATTAAGCAACATTGGTCCTAAACTATCATGTTTTGCCAGAGACGCTTTAAGGCAAATTAAGCAGAAGAAACTTTCAAGATTTATTAAAGAACATAGTAATTTCTTTGATATAAGAAGACCTTCTCCTTCACACTCTGCATTGTATGTTACTTTGAAATTTCCTTTGCCAAATATTGTTCAACAATTTCTACCTTCAATAGTCCAACTAAGGAAATATGAATTAGAAAGAAATCAGATGAACAATAATATCCAAGCAATGAATGAATTTTCTGAGAATGATTTGGAACAATCTCAAAATGTAAACTCAACAGCAACAGTGGTAATGTCGGAAGAAAGGGTGAATACAACTTCAAAAGAAGGTAGTGCATGCAAATTGTCAGAAGATACTGACAATAAAGTGGAATGTACTTCAATTTCAAATAAACAGCAGTTTGACCAAAATTCAACTCAAAGAAAGAATTTAGAAGAGAAGAATTGTATAAATGATCAAATTCCTAGCTCTGTAAAGTCTTATCAAGCTTATGAGTGTTGGTTGTGCGTAAGGGAGTTTGCAAATGTTCTTATTCATCAACCAACACATACAATGGAATTAAGGGAAATCGGGGTTCTAATGTCTCAAAAGGCAAAGATTCAAGCTAAAAGAAATAGTTCAAAAAAGAATTACAAATCCTTTTTATTATCGTACCCAAAATTGTTTAGGATTTTTGGTAAAGATGATAATCACTCTATTCAATGGATTGGGTCCAGCCAAGACTTCATCAAATTGAACTCAATTAAATATCAACCATCTCAATCAGATGATGAATTATTTAATATACCAACTTTAAATCAATCACATTTACAATTTTTGTTCAATCTTAACAACTCTTCAATGTCACTTTAGTGAATCATTTTTACCAAATTTCCTTGATCAAAAAGCCCAATTTAGTTTCAATAAATGAACTATTTCTGAACAAAATGTGTATAATACAAGTTAAGTGGATTAAAACTAACTTAAACGTTGAGGTTTAGGTTGTTTAAAAAATAAAAAAGTATCGTTTCGAAACAGTTTTCTTGAAAATTTGCGAGTGGTATTGTAGTGTGTTTTCTAAAAATTGTTATTTGATTTTTTTTTCTTTTTTTTTTTGCATTATTTTAAATTCACTGTTTACTTACACGTAATTAACTCGACGGATTTTTTTTTTTTTGCTATTCAATTTTTATCCTGCATGCACTTAGACTGTAAAAATTTGCATGAATTTGGCGCCTATTTGGCTTTGCCACGTCATTGAAAGAATTATTTGCCAAAATTGACAAATAATGTGACATAAAAAAGTAATATCAAAAGAATCAGAAATTTAAGTGTTTATGTTTGCTAATAATTTATTGATCTGTCAATGAAGAGATAATCGGATTAATTTTGAAATAATTGCAATATTTTGACAAAAATATAAAAGAGATTTAAAAGAAGAAAAAGAAAAAAAGGCAGTAATATGGATTAAAAATGATAGAACTTTCATTGGGAAAACTAAGTCCTGAAAGAGGAGGTGATAATTCATTGATTAATTTTCAGAAATATTATGAATTTGAAAGAGATTTAACAATAAATAGCCACGAGAATAATAACACAGAAAATTATGATATAAGTAATAACCAATTTGTCAATGTTGGAAAATTCTTAATTATTGAAGATGAAAATTTTCAAAATAAAAGAGAAATAATTACAGAACCTGTTATAGAAGTTAGAGAATTAATCAATACAGAATTAAATATTAATCAACCTTCAGATTCTTTTCAATTAGTGAAGGTTGAAGAATCTATTACGAGCATTTCAATTTCCATTACCATCTATATGATTGTGAGTATTTCAATAGTGTTCTTGAACTATAAAATTTTTTCAGGAATCATTGAATTTCCAATATTTGTTTCTTGGTTTCAACAACTAGTTGGGTTGGCAATCTTCCAAATTCTAAAAATTTATAAAAATCACCTAAGATTTGGATTGACTGAATTTACTCACTTTAATCATTTTGAATGGGAAACAGGAAGGCATATGATACCATTAGCATTATGTTTTATTGGAATGGTTTCTTTGAGTAATATATGCTTAAAACATGTATTAGTTTCAACTTATCAAGTTGCAAGAAGTACAACAATTATTTTTAATCTAATTCTTTCATATAAAATATTAAAACAGAAGTCTTCAATTTTTACTGTAATATCTTGTATTATTGTAATGATTGGGTTTACAATAAGTGCATTTGATTCAAATACATTAAATTTGAATGGAGTAATTTATGGGGTATTTTCATCAATTATACAATCATTCTATAGTGTATTAATAAAAAAACAGCTAAATGTTGTTAATAACAATCAAATTCAACTCTTATATTATCAGTTAATTTTATCTTCAATAA
>NW_667232.1:0-11391 GCF_000006425.1 Cryptosporidium hominis TU502
TCACCTTTTAACTTACCTTAATACAAAGTCTTTTACCATTTTTATCAACCAAAGTTGAAGTATTCTTATGAAATAAATGAGTTCCATTTTGTACCCAAAGTGAAATTGGAATGTTAAAAACTGTCAAAAAATCTTTATACTGAAAATCACTTTGCATTATAATGTATAATATTCTTTCGTCCTTTTTTTCTCCCCTATATATTTTGGTACTAAATTTAATACCACCCTTATCACAAGTAAGTATTGCTTGAAATTTGTAGATTTTATTTGGAGCCAAATTATTCAATACAAACCGGAAGTCAGAAAATTACACTAACAAATTGGTAACAGTAATATTATTAATAATAATAGAAAATCTTATTCAACTAATTATTCAAGCAATCTGTATTTTACATTATATCTCAAAATAATATCATTCAGAAAATTCCCTCCAAAAAAAGAAAAATTCTATTTTGACTTAAATTCGAGACTTAAAGACAATTAAATCTATTAATTAACATTTCCTGAAAATCTACACAAATAAATTATATAGCAATAAAAATAGTAAATTAGATAATTAAAATGATAATAGTTTTTTTTTGAATATGAAAGGATGGATAAAAGAAAATATTATAGTGAAAATAGTTACTTATGTTTTCATAATTTTTTTTCTTTCCCATATACAATTTCTTTATCCAATTCCTTCCATTATAAACTTACATTTTCAAAAATTCCTCTTCTGTTAAAAATGTTAACCTATTTGCATCAGGAATATCTGAAATACTCAAGAGTTCTTGGAAACCATCCTCCTAAAATAAAGAATTCAATTCAAAATATTTAAGCTTAGCTTAAAAAACAAGAGTTAATTTATGTAACTTACCGTCAATTTCTCTCCAATATTACACAAAATATGTTTTAAATCACTAACCAAAACTTTACCATTTCCATATCTATCCATTTTATTAAAGGCAGTTCTTAACTCTTCCTTATCAGCCTTTAACATAACTTTATGAGAAACTAAATCGAGATATGTCTGGAAATCGACTTCCTTTGAACCAAGTCCTAATATTACGAGTAATAAGAATTTTTTATTTAATTTAATTTTATAATAGTAAAGATGAATATATTACAATATTTAACAATTTTTTTTTTTTAACAAATGAAGAAAAAAAAAACTTACCATGACATATTTTGTCAATTTCATCAAGTGACCAAACCTGGCCTGTTGCTCTTAATAATACCAATAAACACTCCTTGGAAACTAATCCATCACCATTTCTATCTTGCCAATCAAAACATTCCTTCAATTCAACAGCCTATTTGAAGAAAATAAGTTAAATTAATTAATAATTAATAAAGAAAATTAATTAAATGATTTCTCAATACTCTCCCAGAATTAAGAAATCATTACTGATTAATAAGAAAGAAATTCTTTTAAATTAAGAAATTCTCACCAATCTCTTTAAGCTTAATCTAATAAACTTACAAATTCAGGTGTTATATTCCTCGGAAGTTTAATCTTCTTCTTAATTACTGTTGTCATTTCTATTTATTCATTTTATTTCATTATTCTCTCATTTATTGATCACACTTTTCTTCTCTCCACATGCAACTTTTAGGCGGGAAAGCCATGCAATTGCTCCCCACATGCATTATTGAGAGTAGTAGCTTCAGTAATGATTGAGATAATTAAATATTCAGAAGATATAAATTAATTGTTAATGGAAAGGCTAAGATTACTAGAAAATAATATGATGGCCTAACTATTAATTATTAAAATTGAAGCCAGACCTAAGAGATATTGGAGGCTTCTTTTTTTGTATTTTCTTAATGTTTTGATGAGGTGAAGATTGTGTTTCAATATATTCATGTTTGTTATTTCTTTGTATAAGTTCCTTGTTAGAAATTTCAGATTCTTTTTCTTCGCATACTTTACCAATATGAGGAACTAGACTTGCTTGGTTTTTAGTTGGAATATGATGATGGAGACGGAGGTGATGATAGTCATTTGAGTTTCTTTTTTCTTCTTTTATTCCTTGTCTCTCTATAGTGAGATTGTGGTTATCATTCTTATCTTTAAGGCTCTGAGTCTCAATGTCTCTGATTAATATAAGGTTGCTAGACTTTCTTCTAGTTTCAAAATTTCCATTTGTATTGTTAATTTCTGTTCCTATTTGGTTTTCATGTAAGTTTATTGGCTTCATATTAGCACTATTATACTGAGAAGAATGGCGAATTTCATTGTCTTCTGTTCTAACCTCTCTAGCAGAATATGTTTGTGTGTTATCCACAGTATTAATTACCTGTTCTTGTGGTGTTGTTACTGGGATTGCTCTAGTTATGGCTTCGGACAAAACGGAATTAGTAACATCAGAAGCATGAATATGTGTTGGAAGGGGATATTGAGAATGATTTTGAGCGGAATATACAGAAAATGCTGGAGATACAAATGTAGATGGAATAGGAGTTGGAGAAATTGTTGAAGAAATACAAGGAGATACTGTTGGAGATGGATACGATGTTATAACTGGAGCAGAAACAGGCTCTGTAGGTTGAATTAGGACAGTATGTTGAGAATATTCTTGTCTTGGAAGTTTGGATAAAGAATCTATAGACCCTTTTTTCTTCGATTCCATTCCTTTTTCCTCCGTTTCCATTCTCTTTTCCTCTGCCTCCACTACTCTATCCAGTTCCACCTTCTTTCTCACATCTATTCCTTTTTTCATATCCATTTCCTTTTCCACATCCATTTCTTTTTCTGTTTTCATTGTCTTTTCTGTCTCCACCTCCCTTTCTGTTTCCACCTCCCTTTCCGTTTCCAACTCTCTCTCTGTTTCCACCTCCCTTTCTGCTTCCACTCCCACTTTTTCCACTTCCACTGACTTCTTCTCATCTATTTCAACTTTAGTACCTGACTTTTCATCCAAGCTTAAAGTAAATTCTTTAAGCAAGATATTGTTAGTATCAGGTAATTTTTCGCATTGAAGCCTCAAGATCTCGTCAGTAAAACTTGTTAAAGAGTGTCTAGAGATATTATCAAATTTGTAATCCTTGAATAAGTTCATAATAGCAATAATATTACCATATCTATCCGAAATTAAATTCTTGAATCTCAAATATAACCTTATTATACTAGTTATATTTTGTTGAGTATCGAATTTCATTTGAAAGCCTCTAAAGTATAATCTATTAATATTCCCACGTAATTTATCAATAATTGTCCCAATCAAAATAGTTTGAGATTCAACAGAAAGTTTAAAAGATGTTGATAAATCAAATGATACATTTTCAAATCTTTTATCAGAATTTCTTTCAATGAATAAATCATCATCCATTTGACGGAAATATTCGATTGATTCATTTAACATAAATAACTCCACTGAAGGCAACCTAATTGAAATCCTTACATGTACTTTATTTAATAATGAATTAATCTTATTCCATTCTATTTTATTTAACTTATTAATAGCATTATATTTGTTTAATGATAAGTTAAAAGGATGGCAAAGAAGTAATTCAAAGTTATTCTCTTCTCGAGAACTCTCTTCTACTAATCCATTACCACTACCACTAGTACTACCTTCTTGTACTAATAATTCTCTAAATCCATCAGTAACTGGAAATGCTCCAAGTCCTTTATACTGACTCCAAATAGTCAATAGACATACCTGAATTAATTTCAAAATCTCACCACGAATATTATCAAGAAGCTGTTCGTTAAGTACAATAGTTACAGGCGTCAAATTAATATCCATCTTTAAATAAAAAGGTAACTTAAATACAAAGCTTAAAAAATTGGATTCTCCATTTCCTCTCACTTCTCCTTTACTTTCTTTATTAGTCGAATTATTTGGTGGTAGCATCACCAAACTCAAGTAATTCCATCTTCTCATATATCTTATAATACTATTTGTTTGATTATTATTCATAGTACTAGGTACCGATACTGATGTTGTATTATTACTATCATTTCTAATACTACAAAAACTTGATTCATTAGTTAATTCAGAAGAAACTGAGATGAGTGAAGAATTCTTTCCCAATGAACTTGAACTAGTACTTATTCCTTTTGAATCTTCAAATCTCACGCTTTTTGAAGATGTCAAGCCACCCTGTCGTCCATTTCCAACAATATATGACGAAAATGTACCTCCATGTGTTTCGTCTACATAATGAGTTAAAGATGGAGAACTATCATATTCATTTAAGCTTGAAGAACCTCTTCTATTTGGAGTTTGGACTTTATTTCCATCAACTCCTCCTTCAATTGAAGGGTTTTCGGGAAAGTTATTCATTTGACCCATTCCTATTCCCAAAACTTCTAATCTTGAACTTGATCCTGATCCTGATCCAGACACAGAAATAGATCCTGATACAGTTGTAATACTACTACCCAAAGTATTTCCTTTATTTTGTACATTTGATGATGATGATTCATTACTAGTATTTTGTCTTTCATCAGACATTGAAAATATGACAATTTGATCATCTCTGATCATTTTCTTGTTTACTGACCTATCTGACTTGATACTGGAAATGAAATCTCTCATCAAGTTACTGTCATTATAGTTCCAAACTATCAACTCCATCCTCTTAAAGCAAGAACTTACTCTAAGACTTGTGCATGTACTCATATTAAATCCTAAGCCAGTAATCACAATCCCAAAAAGCTTTCTTGGAGTAAATACACTCGTTACCATACTATTATTACTAGTATCCTGAACATTTCTACTAAAATATCTTGCTAAGGAATGGTAACTTCTTTTGATTCCATCAATTCTATTTGAATTTTTCGGACTAAATCCTGTAGTTTCTATATTGGATTCACTATTATTTGGTCCAGCTTTACCATTTCCTGTAGACTTTTTACTGTCACTGACCAAATGACAAATATTAATCTCAAATTTAGGAATACAAATCCCAATAATTTTATTTGAAATGATCTTAGGAAGGCTAATTCCAGGTCCTGCCAAATCACTCAGCCATTCTGGAACATTTGATGAATCTTTAAAGACATATGGTAACTTTTTCTCAAACTTGAATGATTTCTTTTTAACAGATGTACTATTTATAATACTTTCCTCCTCTACCATCTCATTAGACTCCATACTTGCATATTCTTTATTTAATTGGTTCATAGAGATACCTGATTTAGACAAATTATAGATTTCAGATTTATCTGTATGATTATCCTTTCCAATATGATCCAATTCATTCCTATTCTCCTCAGATTTCTCAAGTTTAGTTGAAGAAGATGGCAAAGATAATGAAAACTCTGGATCTCTTTCAATGATCGATATTTGTTGACTCTTTGGTCTTGCCATAGTCACATTTGTAACTCCCATGGACATATCAATATCTTCCATAGGATTTGACGATGTAGCCTGAGAAGAAACTAAAGTTGAGAAACATAAAGAATCGCTTTGCATTGAAATACTAAATAATTTGTTCATTTGCTGGAAATCTAAGTGGTAGCTCAAGTTCATTAATTGATTAATCTCTAAAGTCTCTGAAATAGCTAATGGAAAGGCTTCAAAATATTCATCATAAAACCTCCCCCATAAATGTAACCTAAGCCTGATTGCATGCCAATCCCGTCTCTTCATTAGTAACTTAGAATTCAACCCCACGCCAAAGAAGTCAGATAAAATATCAGTTTCAATTGAACTCTTCTTAAAGATTCCTGTTCCAAAAATAACATATGGATGTCTTTCAATATTTTCTTGTATAAAATTAGATATTTGTGTCGGTACCGCTGATGGAATTCCTGAAGTTAGTTTAAATTCAAAAACTGATCCTCCACTCAAAAGTGATGATTTAGATTGAAGACTCTCTTTAATACGGTTACTCAAAGAGTCATCTTGTGTTATTCTCCTAATAAGATCAATATAACTATCTCTTAACTTACTAATCAACTCCCAAACTGATGAATCAGTCTGAATATGAAGACCATAAGCTAGTAAAGTTAAGATATTCTTAGTTTTGATATCCATATTATGGTTTACATTAGAAAATGTATCCATAGCTCCTTTTTGCTTTTTTTGGATAGTTGAACTATTTTGAAATAAAGCAAACTCAATTTCAAACTCACGTTCTGCTAAAATATGCCATTGAGATACTACCCAATAAGAATGGTGTTGTAATACAGTTAATATACATCTCACATCATCACTTTTCTCTGATACCTTTTGTAAGACTTCAACATCGTATTGCCAATATCTACTTAAATTAAAAGATACACCCAAATGATTAATAATAAGAGAACTTAGACCGAGAATTGATGATAAACTTGGATTACCATTCAAATTCGAATCCAGAAATGAAATAGAAGTTCCAATACTTTTAGCATATTCATTCATCTTGCCAAATTCGGCGGGCCCACCCATACCGCCAAATTTGCATACATTATACTCAGTACCGGTCCTGTGTATAATGGTCCCAGAGTTCAAAATAGGTTTTTGGCCAGTAATCATAAATTCGATCCATTTCCATTTTTTGATAATCTTGATATACTTTTTTCTTTCAACCCTGTAGTTAATTTCATCTTTAAGACTATTATGTTTGTTGTCTTTGTATTTGATATTTCTGTAATATTTAAGACTAAAGATCCACCAATCTCTACAAATTGCTCTAACTTCAGCAGGAGTTTTACCACTTCCTGGCCTTTCAATTGGTCTAAACCTCCTTACTTGTGTCCAAAATTGAAACTGATTATAGAGAGTTACGAATCTAACAAGTCCGTGAATCATTTGTGGATAAACATTAATTTCAAATCCACTCTGTATATTAATATTGAGTAATGTAGCAATATTAGAACCAGTATAGTAATCGTTCAAATAATCTTTTGCTATATAACCATTATTTTCGGTTGAATTTTTGGAAGTAGAAGATGATGATGAAGAGGAGGATTCTTGAGAAGATATTGGTTCAGAGGAAGAGCTTTGTCCAAAGTTACTACCATTAATCATACTATTGCTACTACTATTACCATTACCATTAGCACTGATATCATTGCTTTGACGACTTTTTTCGTTAGAAAGCTTGTGGATGAAAGGATTTACAAACCCAAACTGAGCAGAAATATTAAGATTTGAAATAATTCTTGTGTGGTAATGTAGATTAGAGTTGACTAGATTCTGGATATCATCAATAGTTACTGCTGAAAATACTCCAAATTTATCATTTGAAGCTTCAGTTTGTTCTAGCAATGAAATAGGAATAAATGGAGCAGATTCATCATCCCAAAAAGCGCTTAAACCTTTAACTTTAATACTGAAAATACCCCTTGGATCTGCATTAGAATTATTAATTGAAAGAGGATGCTGCGCTTTACCTAAATTGGTTGGATCAGTCTCAGAGTCTGAACTACCCTTTGAAGTAAATCCAACTTGTTCTTTCTCTTCAGTTGGCCATTGAAATTCCCAACAGTTTCTAGCGGGATTAATAGTCACAGAATTAATATGAATTCCTGCTGACATTGGATGAGAAGTATCCAACACATCATCTTCATAGCGAATGTAAAGATTTCTAATACTAAGGGACAAATCAGGAACATACCTAAAAAGCCATCTAAGAAGTGCGTTTAATCCTTCTTTACTTGACGAGTTAATATTGAGTAGATTCTCAGAAACTTCCCCTTTTTGGGATCCTAAACCTTCCTCAAAACTATCATTGTTGTATCTAATTGTTTGGATATGCTTAAATAGTTCAACCAGCCCAAATACATTGTCCATTGAATTCCTTATCACATCCTCGTATGATTTATAAGCCAAATTTGGGCCTACAATTAATACAACCCCTTCAACTTCCATCACCAATTTTGAGTGAGCTAGCAAAACTTGGATACTTGCTCTTCTTATATGTCCATATTTAAGTCTGAAAGGTATATCTAAAGAATACCATTCATTGGAAAACGCTCTCGTATTTAACATTACATCTTTCAAATTTACTTGGTCTAAAAACCCACTCAACCAAATACTTTCTGGCAAATTGATAAAGTAATTCAGCAAATTTTCATTTATCCTCCTTAATACACTCTCCACAAGCATCTGAGTCGATCCCACTACCAGCTCTCTTAAAGACATCTCGAACTGAATGCATATCAATCTAAAATCTCTTAAAGGAAACCTTTTGATGCTAGAGCTAGATCATAGAAGTATACTGTGCTCTCAAAGTTATACTAATTATGGCATCTAACAACTAAGCACAATCCTCAAATTCTTTATTTGGTCTAAATTATACAAAAAGTTGCTAATTAGTATTTGTGTGCTTTTGGCGCCAATACATTTTTTTTTTTGTAATTTGCGGTTGGGGGATTTTCTCTAATTTTAATATAATATTTTTCTGGTTGGAAATTAAATTTTTTAAGGATTAAAAAACTCATAATTTTTTTTTACTTGAAAGAAAAAATAAAACAAATCCATACCTTATACACATTTTAATACTTAAAGTGATTCTACTCTATGTCATTTTTTTCTTCTTTACAAGCTATTTCTTGATCTAAAAATTACATACCGGCTATTCAATCCACATGGATGCATGCAACGGTATTGCAATTAAACAAAAATAATTTGCAAATTTGCATTTAAACACGTAATTTTCATGTAATTAAATAATGTGGAAAAAAAATTAATAAACAAAATATTTATATGTAAATAAATAAATAAAATTCCTTAAACAATTAATATTGTTTCAAAGTTAATAATTAAAATTTTTAATTAGTTTACATTATAACTGGCCACATTGATACATCCAAATTGCTATTATTGAAGTTATTACTATTTATATTAAAGCTATTATTACGGTTATTACCGTTATTCGATTCATTGTTATGTTTTGCTAGAACATTACTAAAAAGTTTTAAAGATTTAAATGGCCTGAACAAAAACATTGTAAATAATAAAATACTGTAGTCTATCATATAATCAAAAAAAGTATAAATCCAATCATCAAATCCATTTGGCTGGAGTGTGAAAACTCTACATAGAAATAAAATTGAAGGTTTAAGAACAAAAATAGCGAACACCCATTTAAAATTTGAATAAGCTTCCAATTTATTGTAAAGAATTCCAAGCCTTGATGAAATTGACTGATCAGAAATTGTGTTTTGAAGAAGAGTCGTATTAATATTTGTTGCTATAATTATACATAACGAAGCAATAGCTTGGAATATATACCTTGAAATTTGGAAAATTCCTAAAATTACTTCAAAAACTCCCAAATAAAAAAGTAGTGTAAAGAAACCTATTAATAATTTTGCTTCCATAGAAAGTAAGCTATCTCTTAACACCCTCCAGCCAAGTGATATTAATAACATATACATTATAAATAAAGTCTCGTAACTTCTCATTAATATTCTTGGAATAAACCAAGATGAAAATTTTACATTTCCATATTGTGTAAATGCAATTATATTTAATTTATCATAATATAAACAAATTGGTTTAATCAGTAATAATATTAAACCAATTATTTGAAGACTATTAAATTTAATATATATCACACTTCCATAAGTCTGTACTAGAGCTTGGTTACTATATATTGAATAAATTAAATATCCTAAAATAGTAGATATATATAAAGTCAACATGAAATCAACCACAAAATTATCCATTCTCCTTTCAAATGAGAGATGATTGAATGGAAATGGATTCTTTAAGACTACTTTTCCTTTAATATGAAGTGGAATTCGATCTCCATTTACTATCAATAATGTATATCTATCCATATTCGAAACTTTATATTCAAGTCTTAATGTACGGTCTTTAATTGGAATCCTCAATACGCTTCTAATATAAGAACTTATATTAAATCTTGGATAAATTGCTGAAAATGAAAGGAGAGCCAAATCTTGGATTGGAGAGTGGTTTAATGATGCTAATTGTTCACTATTTAATAATAAAAGAAATATATTTTTCAATTCTTTACTTGCTTGATTACTTTCATTTATTAACACTTTATTAGTGCCCAAATTATTAATGGAAGTTACCTGATAAGATATCTCTCTATTTAAATGATTCTTCGAATTCTTTTTTTCTGAATCTAATGAAATCATATTACTATTTATTAATTCTGTCGAATTTGTGATATTTCCTAAAATTGTTGAAAAATAATCCAGGCACTTTTTTTCTATTGATTTTGAAATACTTTTTGGCATGAAATAATTTATTATACTTTTCCAATACAATATTAATTGCCTAATTAATCTTTTAAAAACTAATATTAGTCTATGATTTCTCCACTTAATACCAATAAAAACATCATTTGAATTTGCAATATTTAAATCTCCAACAAGCCTATTAACTTCCTCTGACTTTAGAGAAAACACACAACTCATTGGAAGATCTTCAAATCTTATTAGAGGAACTCCTGATGTTAATAACTGATTTTTATTTATTTTATATATTTTATTTCTTTTGCTAATTAGCTCTTTATTATTATTTTTTAATGATTTTTTTTCAGTTTCATTTTTGGAATCTACTAAATTTTTATCCTCTGGATACTCCCAAAAATCAAATTCTAGACCTAAACTTATTATTGATCCTTTCATTAATCCATATGAATATCTTGTTGGCTCATTAATACTCTGAGATAAAATATTTGGTGATTTAATTAGCCAAATATAAGCATTTGTTCCACTGGGAGTTCTTGAATCAATTTTTTCCACAATACATTTTACACACGTAATTCCCACTTGTAAAACGAATAGTACATGTAAAATACTTTTAACAGTTAAATGAATTTGTCTGTTAAATTTACTCATCACTATTTCTTACAGAGATATTCATTAAGAAATCCACTCAACTTAAATCTTTCTTAAGAGTTATCTCTTTTCTATACAATCTTTTCATTTTATTTATTATCGAAATTTTGTCCTTGCAATTAATGCATTAATTAATTCGAGTACCGTATTTTACCGCCAAACTATGGCGCCTCGGCGCCACAATTTATCATACAACATATGTTATTTTGTATGTTTTTTTTAAAGGAGAATTTAAGACTAAAGTGGGGTTCACTCAAAAGAAAAAAAAGGTATTGTAATGGAATGTAATAAAGCTATTCTGGTGTTTTTAAGACACATTTAGAGTGAAGAAAATAGAGAAGGAAGGAATGATCAGCCAGTTTTTAATCTTAAATGTGAGAGGAGATACAATCATATTTAGGGATTTCCGTGGAGAGAAAAGCTTAAGTGAGAGTCTTATCAAAATTCAAGATGTGTTCTACAAAAAAATCAAGCAGGGCAACAGTGATGAACCAACAGTAATCTACTTTGAAGAACAGATATATATATATCTACGCCAAAGCAGTCTTTTCTTTGTATTAACTAGCTATTATGATGTAAGTCCAACATACATTATTGAACTTTTGTACAGAATAATCAAGTTAGTTAGAGATTTCTGCGGGACAGTTAAC
>NW_667233.1:0-11413 GCF_000006425.1 Cryptosporidium hominis TU502
GATGTTTTCTGCATGCACTGCATGCATTTTTATATATTTACAATTTTTCGTGTGGACGAAATTTTAAGTTTATATAAAAGTAAAATTTTAAAGAAAAATAATAGAAGATATTTGAGTAATATAAGTAAAAAAAAATTTGTTTTGATCAAACAAAATAATATTACAATTCATATTAATAAATTCTTTTTTCTTCTTTTTTTTTCTCTTTCTAATTTCTTTTTATTTCTTAATATTGTCGATTAAGAAAATATTGCATATACGTAAGAAATAAAATTGAAATTAAAATGATTGATAATTTGAATTTGAGTTGAGTTAAGGTTTAGATTTTATAATTTTCTTAATAAATGGAAAAAGAAAATAATCAGAATAAAAAGAACAGTCGAGTTGAGTTGATAAAAGAAAGAGAAAGAAAGAGAATGGAAGAAAGAAAGAGAGAAAAAGTCGTTATATTTTGAAAATAATTAAATATAAATAATTTAATATTATTTAAAATAATGAAAATGAAAAATAACAACTGTCTAAATAAATTTAGATCATTTATTATTGTTATTCATCAAGAATATGGTTGTTTACTTTTAAAATCAACTAAAAAAAGTGAATATGACATTTTTCAATTACCAGGAGGAAGATTAGATGAGAAAGATTTGATGATTAATGTTTCAGAAGCTAATAATAATAATAGTAGAATAAATCCAATACCTACAGAGAATGCTTTTAAAATAGCTGCTGCAAGAGAATTATATGAAGAAACCGGATTAGATTTTAGAAATCGTCTTTATATGTTAAAACCATTGAAATTTGATTTGCCTAATAAATGGAGATTTTTTTACTTGAATATTACTAATTATGAAATAGTTAACCAAAATCAAAATAAAAATTACTATTTTAATATATTCCAAGAAATTTCCCAATACTTTAACTCGATAATATTTAAAACAAAGAATAATAACATCGATGTAAATAATATTAATATAAAACTGTCCAAAGAACATGAAAGTTTCTTGTTTGAAAAAGACTTGGTAAAAGCTTCTCAGCTAGTTAAATCCCATAGCAAAGGTGTATGTTCCAAGGCACTATTACTTTTCCAACAAAGTTACCAAATATATACAAAATACTAGTTTTTTTTCTTTTTTTTCTCCTGTTTGATTTTAATTCGAACTTTTCCTCTTAACACATATTATTACAAAAACAATAGGAATTCACCGGAATATTGAAATCAATTCACTAAATATTAAAAGAAAAGATTGTAATCGAATAATAATAACAAAATCTACCAGCTAAAATAAAACAATTATAAATCATTATATTACTACCATTAAAATATTGATAATCAACTAACTTTCCCAAAAATAATCCCAACTTTATCTAAATAAATTTCCATTATTTTTTTTATCAAATTATTCTTATATTCTAAATGCAGTAATTAACTATTATTTATCCACATAAATGTGCATGCATGAGGGCGCTCATGTAAAAAATGACGTGTTAAAAAATAAATCGAATAAAAATAGAAAGTGATAATAGTAATTTTAGTTGTCGTCTTGATGAAGTAATTTTGAATAAATAGTTGAAGATAATGTGAACTTCACCTTTTTTCTCAAATGTAATAATAATAATAATAATAATAATAATAATATAGAAATAATTCTCCAATTATAATTCCCAAGAAACAAGAGAATAATTATTCGGGCTATAAATTAAAGATTCTTATCTGGTAGTGGCGGAGGTGGGAGGTCTATAGTCAAGTCAGAATTTTGATTATTGTTATTACTATCGTCTATAACCTTAACCTTGTTTGGAGGAGAGCTGCTCGCATTAATTGGGATGCCTTTGACTGTTTCTGTAAACCCTCCACTGTTATTGCTACTACTAACGTTAGTAGAACCTGCTCCCTGATTAATAATGTTTCCGTTGCTATTTTCAGTTTTTAAAGCATCGATTGTTCTTTTCTTACTTCCTAATGAAGGAGAAGGTGGATTGGAGGTAGAAAAGTTTGCTGTAGCATTTGTGGCTGAAGCGGCTGCTGCTGCTGCTGCTGCTACTGCCATTGATGCTGCCATGTTAGCTCCAACAAACATATTAGCTCTTGCTGCCGCTGCCATATTAGGATTGGATACTCCAAAGAAAAGAGGAGCTGAGGCAGCCGCTGCAGCTGCAGCTGCTGCCGCAGAAACAGGATTACCTGGGCCAAATATGCCATATGGGTGAGTTGGAGCTGTTGTCTGAACCATATGGAATGGTAATATTGGTTGTGGATGTCTGAATCCAGCTACAGAGACGGCAGCTGCCGCTGCAGCTGCAGCATATCTGGCTCTAGCAAGAGACACAGCAGCATCATTCATTCTCTGTTGAATTGCTGCTGCTGCCGCACTCATATTTGAAGACGTTGGAATAGAACACCCAGCAAAAGCTCCAATACCTGATTGGTCTACTCCTCCTCTACCCAAAGCCTGTTTAGAATTTCTTGAATTAGTGGATAGGCCTGCTCCAAGACCAAGATAAGCTGCCATAGTTCCAGAAGGGATTGCTCCGCCATGGCCTTCATGCATTAAAAGACCAGAACTACCAACATTCATTCCCCCAACCCCTGATTGAAGATGAATATTGCCAACTCCTAAAGCATTGGATGACCCTTGAATTTGGCCCATTCCAGTTCCTGGATTTCCATAAACCACGCTTCTTGCAACATTTTGACGACCAATATATGCAGTACCAGAAGGTGTAATAATCTTATGGAGGTTACAAGAAAGAAAACAGTCCCTTAAAAATTCTTCTGCAACTTTTTGAGTGGCTTTTCTGTAACTTTCCCATCCTCCTGTAATCTTTTCAGGGTCTGTCAATTCTGATGGAAAATCTACTTGGAAAGTATTCAAAGTTTGTATAAAGTTATCCAAAACAGCCTGTCTTTTTTCATATTCTTGCTCTGCCTCATCTGGAAGGAGAGGACAGCTTCTTCTAGTATGCATTCTCCCTGATAAACCACAAAGAGAACAATACGAACGTGTCTGGAATTTAGAGTCCACTCCTCCATTCTTAGAAAGCATAATGAATTCCTCTACCGAAGTAATTTTTGTTCCATCTGCTAATTGTAAAGGTTGGCCTGTCTGTACATCAATTTGAGTTACTCCTGAAGGAACTGATACTTTAACCACTTCCAAAGGATAAGGACATCCTGAGACATCATGAAATGGTAAAAGACAATTATCACATAAACGAAGCCATTCTCCAGGAGGTCTCATCCAAGGACTCTTTCGTAGTCCTCCAATCTGTTTCTCAAGATCAGGGTCAGCATCACCATTGTTACCACTTGTAGCTGCTGCTAAAATAGCTGCCTCATGTTTAGCATTCTCTTGAATATATTCTTGTTGAAGTTTATATAATAGAGGTGGAAATAATCTTTCAAATCCTTTTCTAATAAGGGATTCTGTAAGCTTCCAAGCAGCTTCAATGTTTCTCTTTCTACCTGATAAATATGGACTCGTTCTATTTCCTGAGTTTGGACCAAGATGAGAAAATTGATCAAAATTCTTCTGGCCAGATTTTAATACATCAGATTTAAGTTGCTCATTCATCTTTCTTCTGCGTTGTTGCTCTTCTAAAAGCTGCTGCCTAGAAAGCTTTTTCCTAATCTCCTGTTGTTGAAGTGCTTTACACTTAGAGCAAAGGAAAAGTATCATCGAATCTCTTGATATATTCCATCCTCTTTTATTTAAGTTCTCAAAGAAACTGTCTAAAACTTGGTGTCTTGCATATTCTGGTGGGAAACAATCAATGCAAAATGTTGTAGGACATTCACTACAATGAATAAGAAGTCCTCCTGCTTGAGTAGCTCTTCTAAAGCAAAGACAACATTCATGCCAAGGACAAATCCAAGTTCTAGGAGGTACCTTATCTAATCCCAAACATTGAGACCAATGATACGATTTTGGACATCTGTTACAATTAATTAATCCCATCTTTTTCATATATTCATCAACCTGAGCAATTGAACCAGTAGGTTTATTGTTACTTCCTGTTTGTGAGCTAGAATTTGTAGCCAAATCTTTGGAATTAGCTTCTTTTCCAGTATTAGTAGTGCTGCTATTACTACTACCACTATTGGAAATATCTCCATAATTTGGTGGTGAACCACAACAACCAGTACCTACAGCTGCTCCTACAGTTGATGTAGATCCTGAACTACCATTATTTCCATTAGGGTTAACGTTGGTCTTATCCTTATTTCCAGAATTAGAACACTCCAACTTTGCTTGCCCACAACGGAAACAACTCCTTTCATGTTTTAATGTAGGCTTCTTATCTTCATTACTTCTTGACTTCATTTCCCAGTGTAAAGGATTATAAACAGGAGGAGGAGGCTTTCTAGTTCTCTTAGATCTCCATAAGTTATCATCATCGCCTCCACTGGTTGTAGGAGAAATATTGATAGATGTAGTATCGTTAGTTTGTACGGTCAAACTATTGAGTGCTGGGTCCAATACTTCATCTGAAGGAGATGTATTAACATTGGACATGGTTTTAGCTGAATTGGATTCATTAATACCACCAGAACTCCCAGCTGATCCATTTGGGTTATCATCCATCTCATCACAAAGAATATCAGTAATATCAACTTCTTCATCAGCTTTAAGGGCTACTTGCTCTCCATCCTCTCCAGATAACACATTCTGAATATCATCACCCTTCTCTTCTTCCTCCTTTTGCATAAGTACATCCTCATCAGGAATTGGAACTCTCTTTCTGTCCATTAAAGCTTCCAAATCTAATCCAAATAGCTTGGAAGTATCTCCTAAATGCATCAAAGCTCTTCTACCATACCTAATAAGTTTTGTAACTTCTTCAGCTGAGAGTTTTTCTTCAGCAACAAATTGATCATTTTCAAAGACCTTGGAATGTACATCTACAGATTCCACTTGATTATGGTTATCATCCCTTGCTGAACCTTTAATAATCATCTTATCAAGCTTGAGCTTTTGCTCACGCCCGAAAACCATCCTCTCTTCTACACTCCATTCAGTAACCAATTTCCAAATACAAACATCTCTGGTTTGTCCAATTCTATGGGCTCTATCTACTGCCTGAAGATCAACAAAAGGATTCCAATCCTCATCATACATAACAACGTGATTTGCACTAACCAAGTTGATTCCCAATCCTCCAGCTCTTGTACATATCAGATAAACCAATACATAATTATCCGGTAGCCCAAACTCTCTAATATCAAGCTCTCTTATTAACTTGTTTGTACTACCATCTAATCTCATATACTGCCACCCTCTCCACAAGCAATAATTCTCCAATTCATCCAAAATTAGTTGAAATTGTGTAAAGATCAATATCTTGTGCATCTTGCACTTTTTAGATCCTTGATCTAAACATGCATTTGTCGGTACCTGTTTGGTACCATTATTATTATTATTATTATTATTATTATTATTATCAATACCACTTTCAGCTTTAACTTCACCATTAATATTGTCACTATTATTGTTATTATTGGCATCTATGTCCATTTTGACTATTTCATTTTTCTCAGTTTCGGTCTTTTCAGAATCTAAATTAGTCTCTGAAACCTCAATCTTGACCTTTTCTTCAGCCTTTTTGGACCACTTGTCATACATATACTGGGAATATATATCTTTGAAATCTGAGTTTTTAAAACTTTCTTCAAATTCATCAGTAACCTGGTAACTATCCTCAAACGAGAGGATTTCATGAATTGTATTCTCCTTATTAGCTTTTGAATCCTTATCTTTAGTGCTACTTGAATTGGAAGATCCTCCAGATGTTGAAGAATAGGAACCAGAAGCAGATCCAGGCCCCGATACAGCAGCAGCACCACCTTTGTTTCTCAATTCAAATATTCTCGACTTGATAGATCTTATCTGCTCGCGAGTGTATTTGTCATGACTTTCTTTATAATTGGGAATATATTTGCAGTTTTCTCTGTGTAGTTGCATTAAAAGCTTATCCAAGAAGAAAAGCTTTGAGGAACCTTTGACATGTTCCCATCCAAAAGAACTCTTTAGCTTGTAAGCATCATCAGTTACTTCAGCCAATAGATCTGGAGAAGCTTCAGCAAATACGCTAAACAGCTTATCAAGTTGAGATCCTCTAGCAACCAGTCCCCTAGGATGAGAACAACAAATCCTCATCTTGATGACTAATCCAAGTAACTTTCTGAAAGATACATCGCCATGAACGTTACCCACATCTAAAAGACGTTTGTACCATTGCCAGCCTGAAGGAGAGAGAGGAAGCCATATATCACGAATAATTTTATCTGGTAGTTTAATGACCAAATCCTTGGTACGCCTTAATAATAGTTTCTGTAGTAAATGGTGAAATAACTTTACTCTCTTTGAATCAACTTTAATACCTAAAGCATCCAAATCATCAATACTCTCGTCATCATCAGATCCATGGTTTCCATTTCCACCAGATGAACTATTACTGCTATTAGCACTCTTTGTTATATCCTTCATCTGGAATATCTTCTCAAAAATCTCAGAGTCTTGCAAGATATCAGGATATAAAAAGTTCAAAAGAGTAAAAAGCTCTTTAAGAGAATTTTGAAGTGGAGTCCCAGTAAGTAAAACTCTCATAGATCCGCTAACTCTGTCCATTGAGTGCCTTATTCGACCTCCTTCATTCTTAATTCTGTGTGCCTCATCCAATACAATGCATTGCCACCTAAAGTTATCAACGAAAAAAGACTCTTCAGTAACAACCGTTTCATAAGTTGTGATATATAAATCATAGAGACCATCTGAAGCAACAGGATCCATCATTGCATGCTCTCTCTCCCATCTACTTCCACAAATCTTTGTTAAAGTTAGACCCGGAGTAAACCTTCGAGCTTCTCTAGCCCAATTACCCACAGTAGATAGAGGAACAACAATCAAATGAGGACCAGTTATTCCCAAAGCCTTTAAACACGCCAAAAATGTCAAAGTCTGTATAGTCTTTCCCAGACCCATCTCATCAGCTAAAATAGCCCCCCCCTTGATTGAAAACGCACATAATAGCCAGTGAACTCCATACCTCTGATAATCTTTCAGCTCTATCCCCTCACTCAAAATCTGCAATGACATTTCTTTTGCCTTTATATGAGCTTCTCGGTACTTTGGCGCGTCCATGAATTCCGGGAAGTCGGCGCCATCATTTGCATGGTGGGAATGGGCGGGATTTTCAGTTTCGGATGAAGAGTCCAATCGATTGGATTCTGAATAGTCCGCCTCAGAATCTGAGTTTAAGTCAGAAGCGGCATCGTCTTCTTGTATCTTTCTGATTCTCCTTTTCTTTCCTGAAGTTGTGTTTGATGACTGGTTTTGTTGTTGGTTAAGATTGGATTTGCGATATGTTTCAGCATTCTTTTTAAGACGTTCCAAAACCTTTCTTGAGACAAATGGGGAAATAGCTTGTCTATTTTCCCAAAGAAAAACATCTCTATTAATGCTTGACTGTTTGATTTGTTTCTTAATACAGTTTTGCCATTGTTGGGAAAGCTTGTATCGTTCAGACTTGTTCATCCTTTTGTGCCTCATATTTTTTAAAGGGTCTTCGCCTCTACAAACAGGGCATTTCCATTTGTCACCATCAAAAGCAAAAACCTCAGTTTCGATACATTTTGGATGGTATGAATAGGTACAAAAATCGCACCCCAATAGTTTTCCACCCTTTTGACAAACATAACAACTATCACTGTTGATATCAGTTTCATCATTGGTCTTCTTAGTACCTCCTAATGTTCGAACATCTCCTATTTGCTTGTTTTTGTGTTTACCTGATCCTGAATCATTGTCACAGTTAGGGCAATACCAAGTTGGAGAGTCAGGTTCTTCTTCTAAACCCAAGCATCCTAAATGAGCAGATTTAGGACATCCATCGCAATATAACATAACATCACCTGTCTCGTTATCTCTGCATATATAGCAAAAATCTTCGTTATTTTTACAATCAGGGCAACAAAATGAGTCGTCAATTTCCGCATCGCTACCTATCAGGTTACAATTTCGTAGACAGTCAAAGTGAAATACTTTTCCACATTGACTACATCTTAAATCTGTATCACCATCACGGCAGATATCGCAATAACGTCTTAAACCTTTTCCTTGTCTAGCCATTATTGTTAATCCTGAGGTAGATATAAATATGAATAAAAGGCTTCTAGTTTAGATTCTGGATGTATTTGTATAGAATAGAAACTTTAAGTAATCAAAATATATTCATACATATACATATAAATATATATATATATATATATATATAAATATATATATTTATATATATATTTATATTTATATATATAAATATGGCTACTCTTTACAAAAAGTTGTATGCCTGTTCAATATTATAATGTAAATCTTCAGGTCCAAATTACGAGATTCTGCATAAATCTCAGTCCAGAATTAGAGTATAAGCTTTCCAAGATGTTGATTTCCTTTAATTTCTAATATTTTATCGGTACCTTATAGTTTTTTTATCTTGGATCCTCAGTAAATTTTCTCAAACTTGTATATGTAGAACCCCTCAATCAAATACTCATAATAGTATATCATCAAATTATTGAGTTCAACTCCTCCTTTAGTCAGTAAATTAAAAAAAAAGCAACTGAGCTCTCTCTCTTATTTTCTTCTTTTTTATTTACTCTTTAAACATTTTCATATTTTGTGCAAACTATCTACTCAAATAGCAGACATACAGACGTACATACGTATTGACTGTCCAATAATATGTGTAGTTACTTGCTATTCCATCACGCGGCTGTCTGCACCTACCCTCCCTTTTTAATATCTATTATTGAGACATATATGTATCAATAATTTTATTAAAAAAAAACAACTTACTTTTCAGTTCTTTAATTCAACCTTAATTTTTTTTATTTAATTAAGATTATCTTATTCGACAAAATTTGATTTTTCTAATGTTTTCAATGTCATGCAATTTACACCCATTTTGCCAATTTTCGCCGGTATACATTTTTTTTTATCAGACATGTGGGGATTGACACGTGTATTTTTTTTTTTCTAATTGATTTTTTTTTCTTAAACAGTTGTATGATAATTTTATTAAGCTTCCTAAATTCGCTTGAAGCCTGATCATCATTCATATAAAACAAGAGATTTGAACTAAGAGAAAATACTAGATATTGGTCAAACTAAATCGCTAATCTAACACTTTGATAATAATTAAACGTTAATTTCCACATTGATACTTTATACCATTTTCCGAGCATATTGACAAAAAAAAAATACGTGAAAATTAATTAGTTAAAATTTTTTTTTTTTCTTGAAATTTAGAAACAAATTATATCTTATTTTTAACAATATTTTATTTTAATATTAATTAGATAAATCACTTTGCTTATTACAACTATTTACTTCAATTCAATAGATTTCAATTTATACCGCCTATTAATTTGGCGCCAAGTTGAGGTTATGAATTTATGAATAATATTACTGTGAAGGCGGGCTAAAAAGGGGGGAGCCAGGTATTTATTCATTCAGAATAAATAAAAAAATGTATATAATATATATATATATTATATACACATGAATTGAAAATGCTGGGTACCGTAAATAAATTTGTTGAACAAGTAATACAAAATTTGAATGTGTTTATAGTTTAAAAAAGCTAGTATTAAATCATTAATTAATACACAAGTGAGAACATATATAAATATAAATATACTTGGAGATTTAATAATAATAATAAATTAATATTAAGAGAAGAACAAATATTTTGAATATAAAAAGTTCTGTATAAGTACAAGCTCGAAGATATTTTCAATAAGCCTATTTTGCTTCAACTTTTTGTATTATTTGAAGTTCATGTAAATAATTCTTTGATATATTTCTATATTACTTTTCACACAAATATTCAATTGGGAATCTATTAGCCTATATCTAATAGCACTCAATACAAATTTGCAATAAATTAAAAGTATAATGCAATTATAACATTAAATTATAAAAGAATTCTATTATAAAGATAATTAGTAAAGGAAACAAAAATGATCATAAAAAATAATAATAATGGGTATTTTATTGATAACGTTAATGAAATTTGGGAGATCCCTATAAATAGTGACCATATGGACATTTTAAAGGAAATTCCATGGTTTAAATATCTTACTCTACCAATTGAAAGAAATTGGAATGGTATGAAATTATTCCTTTGGACCAATGATAATTATTATCTTGCACACACAATTTGCATAATATATGCATTCTTCATATACTTTGGACCCAAAATTATGGAGAAACGAAAACCTTTCAAATTGGAAAAACCTTTAAAATATTGGAACTTGTTTTTGGCACTTTTTTCATTTATTGGAACCCTACGTTTAATGCCATATGTCCTAACCAACCTCATTAAGTATGGTTTTGTATCATCCATCTGTTCTCCTCCTATTGCTCCACTAACAAAAGGTCCAGCTGGCCTATGGCTCAGCTTATTTATATACTCTAAATATATTGAATTAATTGATACATTTTTTATTATTGCTAGAAAAAAATCACTTTCTTTTTTACACTGGTTCCATCACCTTACTGTACTCCTTTACACATGGGATGCTTACGTCTGCTGCCAAACTATTGGAGTCTTTTTTTGTGCCATAAACTACTTTGTTCATTCAATTATGTACTTTTACTATTATTTATCCTCTTGTGGTAAGAGACCAAAATGGGGTATGATCATCACAATCTTACAAATTGTACAAATGATTATTGGTACAATTCTAACCACTTCAGGTATGTATTACTCTTATAAACACCCATTTGCCAATGTATTTCCAGTTGAATATCTAAGTCAACCTCTCAAAGTTGGTTGTCACTTTATCAGAACCAACGGTGTTTTTGCCTGTCTTATGTACATCTCCTACTTCGCTTTATTCTTTGACTTCTTTATCAAAAGATATATCACAAAAGGTACACCTCTTGCTGAATGGGTAACTGCCAATAAAAAGCCAACTAAGCACGAATAGAACCCCTGGCCATTATTATATTCAAAATGGCGGGAAAATGTGCATGTAAGAGATATATAATATATATGCATGTATATATTTACAATCAGGATAAGCAAGTTGTATGAGAATTATCGCAAATCTTTGAATTGAGTATAATAAGCTTATTCTACATCAGTAATTAAAAAAATGGATAATTCTAATTCAGGAACGAGAAAAGGAAATAATATATTTAAAGGAAGATAATTAACTCTATAAATATTAACAGGTTGTTTAGCCTAGTAATTAAGAGAATAATGTAAATGGCTATATAATTCTTACATATTTTTTAGCTCTCTCTTTTATTGAATAAACAATTTTCCTATGATAACTATTCTATAGTTAAGAAACCGACAAACGGGGTATTTGGACCATTTAGGCCACTTGAAATAATCTTATTATAATGTA
>NW_667236.1:0-11595 GCF_000006425.1 Cryptosporidium hominis TU502
TTGAAATATTTACTTATTCAAATGTATTGTTCGACTTTTTTTTTTTTTAACTTTTTAATTCAACTTTTATTTTCACTTTCTTTAATTCTTTCGTTTCACTTATTTTATTTTCTCAAATTAATCATTTTTTCTTCTCCACCCCCCTTAAAATCACACTTTTAATTTTTTCAGGCATCTCATTCCCCCCTCTTGCCATGCATTTTTGCATTGCATGCATATATACATGTTATAAAAATTACGTGGTTACCGTTGTATACGTAATTTTTATCCACATAGAATTAAAAAAGAAAAATAATTGCATGGGCGGCAAGCAGAAAGATAATAGTAATAATACCAATAAGAGGAAATTTGGGAATGAAGTTACAAAACAATGAAGTTAAAATGAGTCAGAAAGAAAAAGAAAATATTAGATTTAAAATAAAATTAATCAGTTTTAGTGAATATATATAGTATTAATAATTAATTACAGGAATGAAATGATTGATTTATCTGATTGAATGAATTAAGTATTATAATAAGAATAAAATTGTTTGAAATTTCACTTAAAATAACCTTGTCTTATAATCATCAAGCTTTTTGTAGATTTCCTCAACAGTAACATCTAGTTTAGAAGCAATTTCTGACTGAATTTTGCTATCTAAAATAGTAAAAGTCTGACAAAAATCACCGTCAATTACATTATGTACTGGAGAATAATATGACCTAAACATAAGATGGTCTCTTGATAATAAAGTTGATTTTTGCTTACGTAATAGTATTTCAAGTTTTGATAATAACTCAATATCTTCATTATTTAATATGGGAGATAATGATCCAATGCTACCAAGTACTGTACCATATATAATTGCCTCTGCAGATGTTGGTGTTAATTGCGATTTTTGTAAACATGTAACAATATCGCCAAGATGAAATTGAGCTACAGTGTTAATCTGGTGTGTTCTCATTAGCGCAGATGATTGACTATTATTATTATCAGTAAATGAAGTTACAAAGGAAAAATCATCAGAAGCTTCAACTGGTACCCTTGATACAATAATATTATCAAATTTGTCGCTTACTGCAATTGTGTGATAATCTAATACCTCACATGCAGAAGTTAACCATCTTGGCATTGGGTCTTTTGCTACAAGTATAAATTGATTTGATGTATTATTAAACTTGAAAACTAAAACACCATTTGAAATATCACCAGCAAAGATACGATCATTAACTACTTTAATCCAAGTTAAACCTTGTGGAATATTTCTATATTCTGACTTCCTAAGAAGTCTCTTCTTTCCTAGTGAATAAACCCTTAAAGTCTTGTTAATACCTACCAATAATCTTCCTCTCCAACCAGTTAATGCTGTTGCTGAATTTTCAATAGGAGTTATATGCACTAATTCAAAATTATAGTTTGAATCATATTTGAATATCTTTATTGCTGCTCCAAAAGAATCGTGATTTTCTTTATCGTTATTCTTTGCTGAATCAGTATTATTATTACTATTATTATTATTATTATATCCTCTATTAAGTTTCATTCCATATACTGTCCCAAGCACTAAGCATGGCAAATCTAACTCATCAAATTTACAAACACAAGCAGAAATACATCCTTCGTTTGTATCAAGTGGTATTAATTGTATAGTTTCCATTGATTTTAAATTAACTATCCTTACACAGCCACCCCATTTACCTTCTCCTGCAAAAAATCCTCCAACTTCACTCTCTGCAAGTAGTACACCACTTTCACCTGGTATACCAATTTCTGATAGCATTTTTTCTATTTTTGTTTTTTCAGAATCTTGAGCTTCATCTTGAGCAATATCCATTACTAAATTATCACCATCTTCCTTAACTTTTAAATCATTTTTTTGTTTTTCTTCATCTTCTTCTACTTCCTCCATTTTAACATCTGTATTATTCTCCAAAGGTTTATCGTTATAAAGTTTTTGAAGTGCTGAAATAATCTCTTTTTTAGTACCAAAATCAAATGAATTATGATCTGTCTCCACTATTGCAATCATTTGATCCTTTGGAATATCTAAAGTACCTGATGACATTAAAGTCTCTAAACCAGTAAACAATTGTGGTGAAGGAAGTGTTAATAATTTACGTGGGGTATAACTCAAATTTATTGAACTTTGAGAAAATGATTCACCAAATCCTTGAGTAACTTGAAATATTAACAAGGTGGATCCTGAAACTGCTACGTAACCATTGTTAACTTGATGTGTATTCAATGGAGCTATAGAATCAATACATCTATATTGTAATGGTGTAAAATTTACACCAGAAGTCTGGGAATCAACTAGCCAAGGTCTGCTTGACATACATACTAGACTCATTTCACCACCAAAATCTTCTCTCATAATTCTACATATATTTACTCCTCTGTTGCCCAAATATTTACTTCTTGGATCACTAATTGAACCATTGCTTGCATCCACTTTACAACTCAATATTACACCAGTTGTAAGACCTACAAATAAAATTAAGTGGCCATATTTATTAGAATGATATAACTGAACATTTTCTGGTATACTATTTGAATTAGGTAAAATCTGGGTACATGTTTGCTTTAGCCTTTTTTCTGCTGAATCAATTTTATAAAGTCTTAAGGCATTTTCTGTAGATGTACCAACAACAACATAATCACTTCTCATCTGGCCTGAATAAGATAATTGTTGTATGCCGATACATATAATTTCACAAGTGATTTCTCTTCTACACACTTCAACTAATCCTCCTATTCCCGTATTGGTAATTCCAGAAACACCATTAACATTTAATTCCAAAATTACTATTAAACCTCCTTCTAATGCCAAAGAAACTTGACGACCATTAGAATCAGCTGCAATAATTTTCCTTGAATCAGGAGTTTTCCAGTCATAAATTCTATCTTGAATAATCAACTTTACATGTGTCTCCAAAACTTGAAGGAATGAATTATAAAATATCATAGAAGCAGCATACATTGTAGTTTCATTTAAAGTGAATAATGTATCATTAGTCTCTTCAACATGTTCACCAATAGTAAGTACAAGCGAACGATCAATAAATGAAATAATTATATAATGATGTATATTATCCAAAATAGCAGCTTCAGCTTGTGAACCTGATAGTGATGGATCAATACCATTCTTTAAAGTCCATATACATCTTGGTCTACCAGGTAATGGATTTTCTGCAATTTCTTCAACATTTTTTCCATATGAACATACACGCAATGTAGATCTTGGACCTCTACCACAAGTAGCAACAATTTGTGGTGTACCATCATTATTAGTATCGATAACTTTAATATCAGTAATTGGGCTTAAAGATAGTATTTCCTCGGATTTACGTATGCATTGACAATTTCTTGGCCTAAAATAAACTCTTTTTAAATCATTAGAGTCAGGTAAAGAAGAAGTACATGGATCAGTTTTATCATCCCCAAGTGAAACAATTTGATAATTTGTATGATTTCCAAATTCATGTGATGCAAAAAGAAACCCTGATCTTAACAAAAGCAACGAGTTACATACAGGTATAGTATCATAATAATAAATTCTCATTTCTTTAACAATCCCTTCGTTGTGTATTAAATTAATTCTGTAAATATCTCCCAATTCTGTTTGCACTAGTATTAAAAAGAAACCTTTAAGTTTATGTAAAGATGAAGCCACAATCATTGTTCCATACTCTGAAGAATCTCCAAATCTGAATGGATATGGACAAAATATATTTGAATGGCCCACTTTACAATATATAATACCTTTATAATCACAAACCAAAACTCCACTTGGTCCGTCATTCCCACCTGGTACTGAGATTAATGTATGAGAGCTATCTGTAATTACTTGAGATGATTTTCTTGAAACATAATTTAAACCAAGATCAACTTCCCAAAAAATTAAGTGCTTTTTTGTTTGCTGTAATTCTTCGTTTTCTGTAGAATATGATTGTTCAATTGTTGCAAACATTGGATTATCAAATCCAACGTCCATTGCTACTAAAGCAAAACAAACCATATGGCTTTTGTGAGCCTCCATAGGAGATGAAATATCTAGAATGTCTGCATCCTTATTTTTACGTGTTAAAGTATAAACAAGCTTCTGTCGTTCAATTGCAGCAATCATTATACTTCTGCCCATTGGATCAACAGCAAGATAATGACCTGGAACAATTCTTCTACATCCTGATTTGCCATATGGCTCAGAGTGGATCCTTTCAAATTGGTTTTTGTCTTTGTTAAAATCCAAAATTACAATATTTCCACTGTCGCTTGTTACAACTATTAGATCTTTGCCTGATCCAATCAATCTCAAATTGCTGATACTTCTAACCAGAGAGAAAGTATCCATCAAACAAATACTCCGAATTTGGGCTGCATTCACATCCAATCTCAACAATTCAAGACTTCTGCCTCTATTCACAACTATTTCATGGGCCTTTGCTGCACTATAACTCCCCTGGATTGCTGACAAGATGGACCCGTGGGACTCCAGAGTTAAAGAGTAAAAGTGAGGCATCTTGACTTTCCATAAGACCTCTGAAATACACTTTTAGTCTTGTTGTCCAAATACCCAATGATGCAATTTACTTTGTCAATTTTGCCCTTGTTACTTAATTCAAGACTTTTTTATTGAGACGGTGTTTACCGCCAAATCTATGGCGGGTTGTGAGTTCCACAGTGGGGCACAAGACTATTTTGTACTAATAATAGTAAAATTGACATTATGACAATCTTTTTTATATAATCAACTTATTATAATTAATAATTCGTTATTTATACCAACAATAATAATAACTAATATTTTTCTTAAATTATTCCAATATTTAAATTTAGAGGGAAATTAAAAAAAAAAACACTTAAAAGTCAGATTTAGCCTTTAATTATAATAAATTTACTAATGTAATCCTCGCACATGCAAAAAATTGTCCACATGAAAAGAAAAAAATCAACTTGCAAATTTGCATGCGCATGCAATCATTACGTGTCAATTGCATTAAATTAATTAAAGTATGAGGGAACGAGGAAAAACAAATTTGTCAGGTAATTAAGTAAATATAATGGAAAAAAAGGAGAGGAAATAAAGTAGCAAACAAGATATCTGTAGTAATATATAATATATATAAATATATATATTAATATATTTAAATAAATAGATATGGCCTTTTCTGTTATATTTTTATTAAAAAGGACAATTTTGTTGGTAATTATTTCAATAATTTTAAAATCAATAAATACATATGGAATTGAAACCTACAGTGACAATGATCAAGTACCAAGTGGTATTAAATTTGACTATATAATTGTTGGTGCAGGTGCAAATGGACTAATAACAGCAAGAAGCTTACTAGAAAAATATACCAGAAGGGGGGATGAAATTAGTATTTTGATTGTGGATAAAGGAAGAGAATATAAAGAAAATGAATTGAATGATGAAAAACAGACTAAAGATAATAAAAAAAATAATAATGAAAATAATAAAAAATTGAATTCAAGTTATAATCCTATAATTGATAAAAACGACATTAATATATATACATCTGAAGATGGATATATGATATTTGATTCAAGTATTGAAGGAGGAAAGACAAGTTATGGCAATACTCCATTTATTCCCGAAGATGTATATAGTGGAGAATATTATAAATCATTAGGTTTAAATTTTGATCCACAAAGATTACAAGAATCCTTTGAATTTGTGAAAAGTGTTGGAGATATTGTACAACCAAATGTAAGAACATCATGGGTAATAGCTTTAGAGAGAGCATTTAATGAAACAGGAACATTCCACGTTGGAGATGCAAATGAAGAAGATTTAGCACCAGAAGATTCATTATTTGAAAATGAGATGACAGAAAGTGGATATGTAAGTTCATTTGGAATTCGAGATAACAATTTGGAATGGAAAACAGATATTGAAGAAAATGAATATTACCAAGATTATATGGCAACCAATAAAGATAATAACCTAGAATCTTTCAATAACGGTGCTCCAGAGTACTTCACATCTTCTCATTATGTTCCATATACATTCTTAACTTATGGATTTAGAAGAAGTTTTGAAAGAAGAAGCGCAACTAGACTTTTAAAAATTGATCCAAGATTAGTTAATCATAAAAAATTATTTAAGATACTTAATTTTCATGTGGATAAAGTCATATTTTCAAGTTTAGATAAAGATCAAAGAGAAAATGACAAGTTTGCGGAATGTATTCAAGGAAAAAGGTTAACTGGAGGGTATAATTATTCAAGAATGAAAGAAGAAGTTTATTCAAAAATTGAAAGATACTGTATCAAATCTGGAAAAGGAAAAATAATACTATCAGCTGGTGCATTAAATACTCCAATGATACTTCAAAGAAGTGGAGTTGGAAGTAAAGAAGATATTCAGATTTCAAGTCCTGGTATAAAAAATCCAATTATTGAAAATGAATATGTTGGAAAAGGATTAAGAGATCATCCTAGTTTGAGTATATTTGGTTTCTTTAGAGGATTAAGTACTGATCATGCTCGTATTCCTAGCTCGGAAGCACTCTTTTCAAAGCGTAAGTTTGGAGCTAAATGCAAGAAACAGGAAGAAAGGGATGATATTATACAAGGTTGTGAGTCTGTGAGTATTTCAGAATTCGAAGGTTTTACTAATAATATTAGTGAAATTTTTGCGGAACAAAACATCGGTAAAGAATGTTCAGCACTAATTCGTGGTGTAACTATTCGAATTCCAAATCCATATAGTGAAGGGGAGGTATTATGGGATGAAAATAATAAGAGACCAAAAATAAGGTTGGGACTATTGGAAGATATTAATGATTTATTAATATTGGAGGCAGGTTTTAGAAGATTCGTTAGATTATTTAGATCTATAAATATATCAACTTTATTAGTACCAAATAATAGTACTCATAAAAGAGTGAACTTGTTTGGTGACCATGTAGAAAGGAAATTACTTTTAAATTTTGCAGACTTTGGCAATTCTAATAATAATTATACAAGTACTTCAAGAGCAATTGGAACAGAAATAAATCATGAGAAATGTAATTTGAGCAATATATCGCTTTATTATGCAAGCCAGAATCAAAATTATGGGCACATTAAAGAAAAGGAAAATGATTCAAATATGAATTTTAATAATCTAGAAACTGAGAAACAAGAAAGTGATCAGAAAGAAGAAGAGGAAGAGGAAGAAAAGGTAGCTAATGTGCGAAAAGGTTTGGAGATCTTTGATAAAAGAGGTGACTTATCTAACGATCAATTAAGAAGTAATAACGGTAGATTTAATTATTTGAAGGAAATACATGATAAATTTAGATTTCAAAATGAAGGAATGCACTCTTCATATTATAGTATTATGCATAAATTTGATAAATCACGAAGAGATGAGGAAAAAGATGATATAACTTTGATGAAATATGATGCTTCAGCTTCAATTAATAATAGAATTGATTCAAGGTATAATTTTTTTGGTCTTAGAAAAGGTGAAACAATCATTAATGAGAGGGAAGATAGAAGTAAGAATGACGAGCCAAGTTTATGGAAGTCCTTACCATTAATTCTTCCAAAACTTCCAAGTTATCCTGAACAAATCAGAGAATATATAAAGAAGAATGTAAAACCTGGAAATGAATTTGTTGGTACAACTGCTATAGGGCAAGTTGTAGAGACAGATTGTCTTAGGTTGATTGGGGCTGAAAACTTATTTATATTAGATGAAGGAGTTTTAAGCAAGCATACAAGTTCAAATCCAATAGGAACAAGCATGATATTGTCAAGATATGCAATCACAAAGATAATGTATGATATGTGTTAATCTAACAATTACAAATAAAAGACAATAAAAATAATATACAAAATTTACAAAGAAAATAATGTACTAAATACTATGATAGTTATCAAATATATAATTATTTGATAAAAACTATATATTATATATATCTATATATGGGGTAAAACAGCATGAATATAAATAAATGTTATTGTCTTGAAATCAAAATGAGATTAATATGGTTATCTCCTAAATATATTAAAAGAAATATAAGTATCAACTTTGGAAAATTACGAATAAAACTCTCTTTGATTTGGGATTCCAGAAAGTTGCTGCATTGAATTAGGCGGAGGTGTTCCTGAAGAAGCTTGAGGGTGCCCAGGAGACCCAGAAGTTGTACGATAAGCTGCCATATCTACAAGATACTTTTGTTTAACATCTTGTGCTTTTCTTTCCCATGGTGATCTTTCGAGCTCAGGAAGATTTTTCCACATTTCTGCAAGGTCTTTAATATGTAATGATCTAGTTGGGTCTTTTTCACGAACTTTTTGGCGTATATGTTCACACCAAAGTGTATAAGCATTATGAGGTCTTTTTGGTTTATTTGGATCCTCTAATGGTTGTCTAGTTATTGGTCTTTTCAAATGTTTATTATGGTTGAGTATTCTTGGTCTCCATTGGGTGCCAGTTCTTTGAGATAGTCTTAAAGCTAAATCAACACTAAAATCTGCGACTTCACATAATATATCCACCAATAAATTGGAAGATGAATTACTTTCGAAATGAGCTTGTGGTACTAATATGCTAGAACCGGATTGTTGACTAATATTATGCGTTTGAGAGACAGTTGGGGATTGTCCTCCTGGCACAGAATGGCTGGGAGTCCTATGAGTCACTAATCCAGGACTTGCATTATTTGCATTTGCTTGCATAACTGCTCCTAATTGTAGAGCTGATCCCAATTGAGGAGGTAGTACTGACATACTACCTCCCGAGACAGAGCAGTGCTGCAAATGCGAGAGCTCATGCCCTTGTACGGGCGTTAGAGTGTTTATTATGGGTTTATGCTCCACCTTTAAAACTTAAATAATGCAAGAATTTGCTTCCAAGACTTACTAAAGAGATAAGCAAGTCTAAATTAGAAAGTATTACTGAAATCTGATAGTGTTCAGTACTTACTTATATACTTATTTCTTAATCTTTGGAAGTTAAACTTCATATCAAAGAAGTGGTTAATTTTCTTATATTTTTACTTTGGTACCTTTTTGACGCGTAGTTGATATGTCTATTGAGAGACGGTACTTGTGGATTACAATTATTAATTATTTTTTTGGAGTCAAATGATACATGAAAAGAATATTGATCCGTTTTCAGTCGTAGAAAATGTGTATTTTGGAGGGGCTAGATAGATTGATAACATTAATTACTGTTTAGGGGATAAAAAGGAGTTTTCAAATAGTATTATGAGTTTATTTGTTTGGAGGAGGTAGAGTAATCAATACTATTGAATTTCCCGTGTTTTATTGATATCAATTAAGGTTTTGATTATTATAGGATTATAAAAGCTATGTATATTTGATATGCAAAAAACTTTACTAACTTTGTGAAATAATTGTAATTAACTATTTTTCATTTTTTCTCTTCAAGTAGATTTTAACAATTATAAAATAGCAAAGTACCGGGTATTTGGCGCCACACGTGTCAAACAAATAAATTAAATTAGGTATGGGCGGAGATGCATCTAAAAAATATTAAAAATGAGGGATAGAAGAATTTTTGGATGTTTAAATATAAAGAAAAACAACAAAAGCTCTATTTGAGTATTGGAGTTACAAATAAGTGCTTAATATAAATATATGTTGCATGCAAAAGTTAGTCACTTGACTAATTTAAAATACATATATTTTGATTACAAGTAAAAATGAAGGAATTAATAGCCCAAAGTTCTCATACAATAGAATATTCAGGCACGAGTCCAAGAACAGTGAGTGTATCTTTAAATTCATTGGACTTTGGACTAGATTCAGATAACTGTGTTGAAGAGGAAGAAGAAAGAGTGGACGAGGTAGATAAATATAGAAGCAACTTTTATAATGAATATAATCAATTAAAGAGGATAGTAGAGAATATATATTTGGCGCTTGAAGATCATGAGATTGGGTGGTCATTAGAGGAAGTTTCTATAAGGGAAAATTTGGATAAATTATTTGGAGAGTTAGAAAACTTGAAAGAAGCGAATGGGAAATTAGTAGAAAAGAAGGAAATCTTTAATACTGTAAAAAGTACTTGGAATGAAGAAAGGAGTTTGCATATAAAATTATATGATATAAAAAAATCTCTTAACTACTTAGCTTTGCAGCTAATGCTCGGAAAAGAACACCAGATTAGTAATAGAGGAAGAAATCTAGAAATTAATCATTTTACTAAATTTAGGAATACTCTACAGAAGTTTGGATTAAGCTATGAGGAATATTTAGAATATAACACATTAAGAAGGAACCGTGATAAGCAAGAAATAATAATGCATGACTATGAAAGAAGGATCAATGAGTTAAAGGAAATCTATAAAATACGAGAAAGTTATGAATTAGCTCAAAACTCTTGTAATTATTACACTCAAAATCAAGAATATGATAATGATAATTCTAATTGGGAAGTAAAACTAGAGGGAAAAAATACGATGGAATTTTTATCTGAGAAAAACACACGTTTTTTAAGTGAAGGTGAAAATATAATTAAATTTTTGAAAATTAAAAATGAATTCCAAAATAAAATAATTTCAAATATTTGCACAATTATTGGTATCACTTTTTAATTTCATGCGTATTACGTGTTTTTTTTTCTTCTATACCGGTTATTAAATTAAATGGACATGTTTTGGCGGGAACTTTTTTTTATTAAAAATAATATTCAAGGTAATATTAATGATGTAAATCTATAGTAGTTGATCCTTCTTTTTTTCTTAGTGAATTATATTCTAGAGAGGAGGAAGTTGAAAATAATAAGAATATAAGAAGAAGAGAGAGTGTGGAGTTTGTAGTTGTATTATTTGAAGGAATTAAACTATTTGTGAAAAAATTGGTTGTGCAAAATACTATTATTACTGGCTTTCAAATAATTAAAAGTGGAAAATCATACAAAGAGGAGTGGGATAAGTACTTCTGGAAAGTTTTAGAGATAATAGGATTAATAAACTTTTTGTGGTTTTGAATAAGTTATATGAATGAAGAATTATTATAGGAAGGTGAAATAAATAATATAAATATTAAGATATATAGTAATTGAAGATGGCAGAAATAGGCCATAATAGAAGAGCAAAGCGATATGCTCTAGAAATATGCCAATGGCTAGATGGGATACTTAAAGATGAAAGTGTGGATGAAAGTATTGAATATGAAATGAATAATACAGTTGAGGGTTTAAGTAGACAATTAGTAGAGGTGAAGAAAATTAATGAAGAGTATAAGAAAGAATTAGAGGAATTGAATTCAAGATATTTGGAGATGTCAGAGTACTTGTCAGTTAAAAATAAGCTACAGGAAGTCATTCAAGAATATGAGGAATATAAATCAGAAAATGAAAGAAGAATTTATCAATTAGAGAAGAGAAATGAAGAATTACAAGAAGAAAAGGCCCGATTAGAGTTGAGAGGAAGAAGTTTAGAGGAAGGTAGTAGAGAAGTATTGAAAAAGAATGAGGAATTAATTAGAAGTATGGAAGAGAAGGTTAAAGAGGTAAATCAAAAGGTTCATGAGAAAATTGAGATTGAGAAAGAATTTATGAAAAAAGAAGAAGAATATAAGTCATTATTAGATAGTAATAAGATCGAGAAGACTAAGCTGGAAGGTAGATG
>NW_667237.1:0-11654 GCF_000006425.1 Cryptosporidium hominis TU502
TTCTATTGGATTTTTACTTGGAACAAAATTGATTTTTTTAATATTTATATTATTATCATTTTCAAACTATTTAGTTTTTTTTATAATTTCTAGATATTTTGCAAAGAAGAATTTTATAAAAAATCATGAACAAGTAATAAAAAGACAGAAATATAGTCCAATTTGGTGGTTATATGTTTCTAATATTGATATTTTAAGAAGAAAACTTAATTCACAAGAATTGGAAGATGCTGGATCATTAACATATTACTCAGAGAAATCAATTATACAAGTAGGTAGTACGAACAATGATAATTGTGATTATTGTTTCAATGATTTGAATAATAAGAAGATTATTCAACATGGATATTTTTCAAAGAATGAAGAACTGATTGAAAATATTTCCAACTTTAACCTATACTGTAATGTTAGATCTCGACAACCACTATTTATCAGTTTCTGGTTTATTATGGCAAAATATTTTTCTTCTATACTTATTTTCAGTACTATACCTTTGAGTATAGCAAATACTTTAAGTTTACTCTTCTTTAGATTGGATTGTTTGGATGGTATAATTTCTGAGATTTTATTACTGAATTACATTTCTAAAATGAAGATAAAAATGATAAATATTACAAATCGTGTATCAATCTTTCAACCAATTCAAGTTATTGTAATCAGTATGTTAATTCTATTTGGAATCAGTACAGCATTAATTATTACATTATATATAAAATTCAAGCAAAATAAGTTAAGAAAAATTTCGAATAATGGTAATAATCCAAATTGCTTAATTTCTAATAATCAAAACTATTCAAGAGAAGATCAAGAAATTAACTTGAATAATATATTAGATGACGTTTATGAGTCTTTAAAAGTTCCAGAATGCATTGAATTATATTCAAACAAAAAGATTGAGAATTTGGGGAAAATGCCCCAAAAGCTTATAATTTCCTTTGCAATGCTTGAAAATCATAAATTATTAAACAAATATAAATAGATATCTCCATATAATCTCATAGTTATAGAATAGCTATATTTTGATAAAATATAATAAAGCTTATTAGAGATAAAGAATCAAGTAATAATCATCTTAATAAAGATACTGTTGTTTCTCAGGATTAGTATTTTTCAGACTTTAAATTTTAACTTTAACATTTTTCTTCTTGTAATCTTATTAATTAATATTGCGTGTAAATAAGTGCATGTATATCACTTTTTATTTTGTATTATCCACTTAAACCATTTCATATACCGGTATTACATGCAAATACACGTGTTTATAAAGAAAAGCCGCCCCACAGCACATGCAATAATTCATGAGAGTTCCCGCCTGTTAGGAAAGCACCACAAAATAAATTTAAAGTCAAAATATTAGGCGGATAAAGATAAATAGGATAAGTTAAATAAGAAATTAAGGGTGTTAATTTCCGAGGTAGTGATAAACATTATTAGTGGAGAATTAGGGGTAAGAGAAGGAATCTTGAAAAATCTTATTTGGAGCAGATGTATGAGTGTAACTGAAAGCAAGCTAATCAATGTTAAAGAAGATTTTTGGTAAAAAGAATGAGGAGGGAGAAGATGGTGTGAAACCAGTAAAAGCTAATTTAGGAGAGGAAAATAAATTCTATTATAATAAGGAGTTAAAAAGTTGGGTTGTTCGTGGGGAAGAACACTTGGTCGAGCAGAAGCAAAACCTTCCACCTCCACCTCCAAAGAGGCCAACAACAACGGATTCTGGTACTAGGACAGAAAGTATGGCATCTTTTTCCTCAGGTTCTCAGAGTACAGGAATAAGAAAGAATTTATATACTTCTACACCTGGATTGAATATTATGAAAAATTCCAAGGAGCAAATAGGAGGAATAATACCTGCTGTAGGCTTTAACTCTTCAAATGCAAATGCAACTTTATTTGGTCCAGTTGGTACGCCTAATAACAATAATTTTATAGATAATTTGGACAATCAAAGTGGAAATTTAGAACCTGGTAAATACAATCCAAAGGATTTAAATGAAAAGCAAGGTATTCAAGAGCAAATCCAGGTTAGAAGTGATTCTAAGGAACCAAGAAGAACATCTATTCAAGGAAAGGAACCAGAGGGTGAACATTTAGAGTTGAGTCCAAGCAGCTTTGAAGGTTATTCTGGTGAAATTTCCGGGTTTGGTCGCCATTTACAAGAAGATCAGAATATATCAGTCCCGTCTTCGTCTTATACAAATTTCACTAATCAAAGCAGTGCTAATACAATATCAATAACTAATAGAGTACTCCCTCCTATACCATCTTTACCAAATGCAGCTATTTCAAATCGTGATTTAACATATGGAGTATCTCAAAGAAGAGCATCTGTGCAGGATTCTCCTTTATCATTTATTTCAACTCCAAATGTGATTCAGAATCCAAAGGATACTTTAGGAGAGAAAATGGAGGAGACTTCAACATCCCAGAATCAGTACATTCACCAAGAGATTTCTGGAAAGCAAGTTTGTCAAGAATTTGATTATAATAATATTGGAATTTCAATCCAAGGTTTGAATGAACAGCAAGAAAATATGATGATGGAAAGTATGAGAAACCAAGTAGAGGAAAGCAAGATGAACTCAACCATTTCAAATTTAGAGAGTGACCAGACTGAAATTCTATATACTCAAAATGATATGAGACAAAGACAAAGAATAAGACCACTGTCTCAGAGAAGTGCTGCTTCAAACGGTGTTTCTGGATTAATTGAGAAGAATGAACAAATAGATGTAATTAAAGAAAAAATGGATATAAATTGGAATAAAGCCTCCTCTGGAGGTGAAGTTGTAAATCATAGAGTGAGCAATACACCAAAAATGGAGTCATCCATTCTTGAGTTGATTTCATTTTTTGGATTCAAATATGACGAGAAATCCCAAAAGTTATTGGATAATTTCGAGTATAATGAGAATATGAATATTAACGAACAACATTATTCTGCTCAGAAAGAAGAAAAGAGAAGTTTAACACAAGTTTGTATAGATATTAAGGAAAATAAGTTAAAACAAATGAACTTTTTGGTTGGAAAAGTTTTCAAAAGTTTACAAGATTCTAGTACTGAGTATGATAGTTTATTGGAGATGATTTTGAATATTGGTAACATTACAAATAAGACATTTCAAGAAATTTCAGGGACTGTTAACACAATAATGTCCAATAGTGATGAGATTGAAAAGGAGCTTATTAAAACTAGGGGGTTGTATCTAGACTTAGTTAAAAAGTACAAGGCAATATATAAGCAGTACGAGACAGATATGATAACTTTGAGAAGTGAATTGGAAAATGAGAAGAATATGAACATTACAAATTCTAAAGAGTTTGAGGAGAAGTTAAAGAGGGTTCAGGATGAGTTTTCATCAAATGAAGCTTCAAATAACGAATTACTGCACCAATATTATTCATATATTCAAGATCTACAACATAGGTTTGAAGAGATGCAAGAGAATATGCAAGGAAAGGATCTTAAGATTAAGATCTCAGAGGAAGAGATTCAGAAGTTAAAATCTGAAATTGAAGAATTAAGAATAAAGTTAGAAGAGAAAAAAAGAGAGTTTATGCTAGCTTCAGAAAAGCTTGAAGGGTATGAGAGAGAAAATCAGAGATTAAGAGAAAGTAATGAAGAATTGATTTCGCTTTCAAAATTGAATGAAGAGAATAGCAAACAAGAAAGAATAGTATTAATTGAGGAGCATAAACAGGAGCTAGAGTTAATGGAGAAGTTCAGTCGCGAGCAAGATGAACATATTAATCAACTTCAAAAGAGTATAGGTGACTTAAGTGAGGAAAGATCTGAGCTACTGAATCAAAGTGAACAGCTAAGAAATGAGATTATGATAATTAAAGCACAAGTTGAGAACTTAGTAGAAGAGAAGTCTAAGATAGAGGAGGAAGTCTTGACCTTAAGTTCACAAAACCAAGACAAGTCCTCAAGAATTATTGAACTAGAAAGTATGATTGGAACTGAGTCGCAGAGAATGGAAACAGTTTCTAGAGAAATGGAAGAATTAAAAGGCTTGAAGAGTCAGATGGAACAAAAAATAGAGGAAATTGAAAAGGAAAAGATTCAAATAGAGTCAGAATTAAGGCTAGAAAAGGAAAGCTCAGTCGAAAATTTCGAGAAATTGTCAAAAGAATTAGAGGAAATGACACTAAAGAGCCAGAGTTTAATGGAAGCTTCCAAGGATGAAATGGAGTCTGAGAGAAGAAAGTTGAAGGAAGAGCTGGAATCCAAGACTGAGGAGTATAATAAGCATATTAATTGGTTAGAAAGTGAAATTTCAAGGGTTGATGAAGAGTGGAGGACAAGACAAACACATATTGAGGCAAACTATGAACAACTTTATGCACAGTATATGGATTTGAGCTCTAGAGAAGGCGAACTTGGAACTTTACAGGAAAGGGTTAATGAACTTGAATCTGAAAAGGTTAATAGAAATGAGTACATTTCAGAATTAGAAACGAAATTGAATGAAAGTCAAAATGACAACAGGGTTTCAGAGCTAGAGGAGAGGCTGAAAAAGATTGAGATCCAGAATCAAGACAATTCAGACAAACTCAAAGAATCTGAGGAAGAGATTCTGAGAGGCAAAATGTCCATTAGTGAGCTTGAGGCTCGTCTTGAATCTGAAACAGGTAGAAACAAGTCTCTAAGTGATGAAGTTGAAAGCTTACAGAATTCAAATGGAACTTATTTAGCTAGAATTGAGGAACTGGAGAGAAGGCTTGAAAGCACTGAGCAATACAAAGACTACATGTGTAAACTTGAACAGAGGACATTAGAACTCGAAAGCTCCTTAGAAGTAAAGTGTAAGGAATATGACTCATTAGAAGAGCAACATAACAAGTTGATAAATGAAAACAAAGAACTCGAAAGATTAAATAGTCATGAAAATAATCACCAAATGAAGCTTGAGAACGAAAAACTTAAAGAAACTAATGAAGCAGTCTATATCAAACTGGAAGCTTTCTCCAGAGATATTGACATGCTTAATAATCAACTTGAGTGGGTCAGAAGATATTCCCCACAAGTATATGAAGCAATGCTCGAAAATACCTATCAATATTCTGCCCCATCCTTTGGTAGTAATCCCAACAATCCCGGTGCTGAACATGAAATTTCCGATATTGCTCTGTAGCTCCGCGGGCCAACCCCACAATGGCCGCCATCGACTGCATGGATTTCCCGCCAAGAGGCGGGTGTTGATTTTAGGTTTTTTCTTTGGAGAGGGTTCCGAGCCTTAAGTACTGTCTAAAGTAATGGCCCCTCTTGGGCTAGAGGGGGGGAGCAGGAGGGAAAAGCTGTGAGAAAAAGGAAAGAGGAGGAGAGGATAAGAAAGAACTAAAAACGGTTAGTAAAAAGAGTAACAAGACTGTGTGAAAGAAGCCTCAAGTGTGAGGAAGAGGAAAGACTTTTGGAATTGGAAGAGACTAGAAGAGTCTAACTTCAATAGAAAGACAGTTATATTTCTATATATGTATATACACATATACATATATAGAAATATATATATATATTTACATGCCATATATATAATAGCGAGTAAATAAATCGTCAAAAGAAGGATAATCTTTAAGCCTCTAATTTTAGGAGGGATTGAAAGATTGAATGAGCCAAGCAAGGATTTTTAATTTCTAGTAAGACTGAGTAAATGCATACTGGGCGTAATATAGAGAGGCCGTCCATGGAAGGCTTCTCGAGTAGAGAAAAACAGTATGACTACTCGAATATACCAGGACGGCTTCAAAATGAGTTGGAGTTTAAGGTTGAGGGTTTTAGAAGAAGGATTATGGAGATGATGAACAGTACCGAGGGGGGTACGAAGAACCGACTATATTCAAATATTCACAGTTATAAAAACTTTAATTTTCGAATAATGATTCTTCCAAAGGTTAAGTTGACTAGTGGAGGTTCGTTAGAAGGTCATATTTCTGCGTATTTGGAGGCAATCCCATCGCAAAATTGGCCTTCAAACTGGGTATGGTTGAATACAAGATATTCTGTGACCTTAATTAACCAAAAAGATTATAGGAAATCTCACTTTATGAGTGATATATTCAGCTTTAAAGGAGAAAATGACCCAAAGAAGAAACTTACATTGGAGGAGAGAAATTATGACTATAGCTCTGCAGGTCCAGAAGCTGATCGTGGTTGGAGTGATTTTTTTAGCTTAAAGACTCTCTTGGATCCGAAAACTGGTTTTATTGATTCTGAGACAGAAACAGTAATTTTCAGAGCTGGTGTATTTCCAGTTTTATGTGATCCAGTTTCGTGTGGAAAGTCAAGTTTTGACCATTTGGGTACTGATCGATCACTAACTGGATATGTTGGAATTCGAAACCTTGGAGCTACATGTTATATGAACTCCTTACTACAATCTCTATATCATATTGGAAGATTCAGAAAAGCTGTCTATACTATTCCCCTGAACCCAAATAGAATCACATCAGGCTCATCATGTTCTAATACTCCGATAAGTAGGGAAACAAGACCTGAATTAACTCCTATGAGTGCTTGTATTCCTAAGATAGATGATTTCGGAGAGGTTACTCCTCAAAGTATTAGTTCTGAATCTAATAGCCTTGCCATTTCTTTATTGGGAGAAGCCTCAGAGGATGCTATAGAATGGACCAGTAATGTTGCAAAAAGTCTTTTTGAGTATGAAAGTGATGGTATTGCTAGTCTTGAAAGTATTATGTCTTCAAATGCATGCCAAGATTATGGACAGAATACCGGTGTAGTAAGCGGTAATGTATCTGGCCCAGGATCTACAATAGGAGGAAACTGCTCAGCTTCGGATGCCGGAAATGATCAAACGAAAATTAGTTCTGCTCTCCAAACCTTATTTTACGAACTTCAAACCTGTTCAGAACCTGTGAATTGTCGCGAACTGATGAGATCTTTTGGCTGGGATGCTTCAGATGCATTCACCCAACATGATGCACAAGAGTTAAATAGACTACTTTGTGACCGTCTTGAGGAGGAAATGAAGAATACTGCTGTTGATGGGAGCATTAAAGCTCTTTTTGAAGGAGAGTATGAAAATTATATCGAGTGCTTGGATGTTGATTGTACTTCTAGAAGGAGAGAAAACTTTTACGACATTCAGGTTGATGTTGAAGGAGTAAAGTCATTAGAGGAAAGTCTCCAGCGTTTTGTAGAGGAAGAAATTTTGGATGGTGAAAACCTCTATGAGGCTGAGGGCTTTGGAAAACAGAGAGCAAAGAAGGGAGTTAGATTCCAAAGATTCCCACCTGTTGTTCAGTTCCATTTAAAGAGATTCCAATTCAATATTCAAAGTATGGATATGGTCAAGTTGAATGATTACTTTACTTTTCCAGAAAAATTGGATCTATCTAGCTTTGTGAATCATAATAATAAAGGAGAAACAGATACTGGTAATATTGTAGAAGGTACCGAAAAGTATATATTGCATACTGTTGTCATACATCAAGGGGATGTTCATAGTGGACATTATTATGCCTATATACGTCCAAAACCTGATTCAGACTGGTTTAGATTTGATGATGAAAAGGTTACTCTAGTTTCATCTTCTACAGCTATTGAGGATAATTTTGGAGGCCATGAGTATGAAGTTTGGGATTATTTGGGAAACCCAGAAAGTGATATTCCAAAAAGATCCAAAACCCACTCAGCTTACATCTTGGTATATGTTAGGGAGGACCAAGCTCAAGATTTGCTTTCGGAGCCAATTCCTCAGGAGGTCAATCCTGATTTAGTTTCTAAATACAAGAAAGAGATTGAGATGATGAATCTTCGAAAGAGACTTAGACAAGATCTGAATGAGCATGTTCGAATTCAATTATTGTTATCAACTAGTTATAATATCTCATCCTCTTGTCGTCCAAAATCCCAAGGTCTTCATCAAAGCATTTCATCCTTTCCATGGAACTACATATTCAAATGTTCAAGGGACTTTTCTTTGTCTCAGTTTCATTCTGAGCTTGAAAAGAGATTCTTGAACAAAAGGATGCTTCATAATGATGTTCCTAGTAGTAGTGTTAGTTGTAATAAAGCTTTTGGATCTCATTTATTCCTGTTGGAAACCAACCCGGAGGGGAACCACACTGCTTCAGGAGGAGGAAGAGGAATGGGTGGATTACATCATCATATTGGATATTCAAATGGAGGCCCTACATCCTCAACGGGTCTATCTTTTTATACATGCATTTCATCTCCCCAAGGAGAGGGAATTAGCTCTGGAAACCGGATATCAGATTCTCAAAGAGGTGGAATGCTAGGTAGAGCTATTGGATTTGGAAGTTCAACTTCTGGTACGAGATCAGGAGATGAGATCTTAATGTCGGATCTATGTAGAAGATACCATCGTGCAGGCCTTTGGGACTCATCTTGCCCAACTTTATATATGTGTTTGTATCTTGATGATGTCTCAAGTTTATTAATGGACCGAATCCCTCCAAATTTACCAATTAATGCAGATGGTTCATATTTAGAGAAGAGGCAGAGGATTGAAAACAAGCTCAGAAACTTTAATGATAATGGAGGAGAAGAAGTTTTGCTTCTCTTGAGATATTTTGATATTTCAAACCCTAGGATCAATGAACCCTCTTTAAAATACTCTAAAAATCAGGAGATTCCAAATCTTTATAATCTAGGACTTATCATGGTTTCTCAAAGCACCACACTTAAGGATTTAAATGAATATGTAATGATGGAGATAGAGAAAGATAAAGATAACAAACCAAGTGGAGGATTGATTAGTGGCTTTGAGTTTGGACTTAGAGTATGTCTGGAAACGGCTTTAGATAGTGATAATTTATTCCCATTATTGGATCCTCGATGTACAATTCAACAACTTCAGCTTATCAATGGATCCAGTTTAATCTTTTCAATAAATTTGGATGATTCAGTAATTAATAGAAAGAGAGAAGAATTGAGGAAATCTCTTGAAGAGGTTGTGATCTTCCCAAATCAAAACCTTTGGTTACAAGAGGAGAAAACTTCTCAATATAATAGAATTGAAGATGAAGGAAAATCTTCTGAATCGGAAGATTCTAGTTTCAGGCTTCCAGTAGAACTAGAGATGGTTAAGTGCCCAGAATTTCCAGTTTTGGACTTTCATCACTGGTATGAAAATTTCCAGAATTCTCTCCATCTTTCTCTATATCTATGGGATCCTCTAGATGGTGAATATCACCCGCCTCATTTGGGAGGAGGAGGAGGAACGCATTTGTGCCTGCCTAATACAAATCAATATGGAATAATGGAAGCCATGCAGGCGAGCAATAATAGTATAATACGCTCGTTTTCAAGGTATCAAATTAAAGAAGTTCATCAAATTCATGTGGATCTCCGCTGGCCAGCTATTAAGACTTGGATTTATGTTTGTAATCAAATCAAAGTAGATCCTAGAAGTATTGCTTTAGCAAGAAATGCACTAAATCCACTAGATGCTTCTTTGCTAACTTTATTCTCTCTGATTCAAGCCCAGAGACATGATGAATCGATATCTTCAGTAATCAGAAGCTTAAGTTCAGCACATTATTATGGAAAAATACCACGTTATTTAGCTATCCTGGCTCTAAATCTGAAAGGTCACTCCTTTGTTAGTTTAAACAGAAAAGATAAACATATTCTAACTGTGACCAATACTGTAAATTGTTCTGAAATACCTAAAGGAAGATACATCCTTCAGGTAGAATCCAGTGATACTGTGGATTCAGTCATACGCAAGTTAATAAAGAAGGAAAATATTTTATCTCACAGGTCCTTTAATGCCAATGGTAAGGATGCCATGCAAACCGGAAATGGCGCCAAAAGTCACACAGACATTTCCAAGCTTAAATCAAGATTATTCGAAGCGAGTAACCAAAATGATCATGTTGGTGTATATCGAGGAGGGGAAATGATAACAAGGATTTTAAACACAGATGGAATGCAAAATACTTCTACTTTTGGAGGATTATCTATTGGCTCTTTTGTGGATTGCTTTAGGATTGAAGAAGATTATTCACAAGAAGAGTTGGATTTACTTAAAAAAGGAGAGTTAGTAAATATTTTGGTTATTCAGGATTCAAGGAGTGGTTTTGGCGGGAACTATGGAGATCATTACCATAATGATGATCATCACAATTCATTAGCTGGAGGTACAAGTTATTTAGTAACAATACCAGTAAGTTCAAGATTGGTAGATTTAAAGAATAAACTACAAGAAAGGTTTGATTTGGACGAGAAGATAATATCCAAATGGAGATTTTACCGTCTTGAGTCAAAGAGTCTTCAAGGAATTAAGGATAATGATTTAATTATGAATAGTTTTGGAAATAATGGTGTTGGTAGTAATAATCACTATACCACAAATGCAAAGAATAACGTGGATATTAATATATATGGTTTTGAGCCTCATACAATTTTATTGGCTCAACAAGTTTTTCCAATTCTACAAAAGAGTGGCTCTAGACCTCTGAGAATTTAAAGATAGATACTCTGAGAAAGAAATAAAGGAAAAAAAATAAGAGAAGCATTTCAGGTTACACCTTAAAGAATAAAGATAAAGCAAAAGATTGAGAGGTGGTGGATGAAATGTAAAGGGATGAAAAAGGCGAGATATATATTTAATAAATAATGATAAATATTATAGATGGAAGAGTTATGTGGAGCTTAACTTTTGATTTGAGTATATATCTTCAAGTTGTTTGATTTTATTCTTGATCGACTTATACTCAAGATATTCTTTTTCTATAGGTAGTAAATCTTTGTGATATAGAACTTTTCTGTGGTTTTTTTTGAGAAATTGATCTTGAAATGTTTCCAGTAATCCTCTTAGTTGAGTTTTCTTTTGTTTTAGAGACTCTATTTCTGATATTAGATCTTGTGTGGAATGATTTTTGGCCTGATAAGTTGAATCCTTGAGATGCCTGTATAGTAAATACAAGGGTTTGAGTGGTTCTTTGTCGGATTTTGATGGTAGTTTTCCATATAACATTTGAAAGTCTGAATCGAACTTCTTTAACTCGCTTTTTATGTTACTTTTAAGAGTATTCAAGAAATTGCTATTATTGGTGGTGGTAATAAATGTTAGGGAATTAACATTATCAGAATTATTTCCAGTTTCTGTATTAACAAGTGGATTATTAGGAATATTAATGATACCATTTTCTGTTAATTCTAGACCCAAAGTTTCTAAGATAGATAATAATCTTTCTTCTCCAGAAATATCGGAATCGTTAGTAAATTGATTAATTTGGCTATTATTTAATAGTAATCGATACCTTTCATTAACTTTTTTTTGAGTTTCAATCATCTTGCAGTTGATACTTTCTAAGCTAGAAAGGTTATTATTAATATCATTCGCCGCGTATTGACCTTTAACAACTTGACCTTGGGCGAAGCCTGGGCTCTTTTTACTCTATGGTTGGGCACCCTAGATGCTGCTTTGGTCGTACTGGTTACCTCTTGATTTTGCTGGGTCTCCCCTCCTCTTTTTCCTTTGTTTTGGGCCCCCTCTCGTCCCGGCCCCCTGGGCCCTGCCTCCGTGCTCCGCGCTGGCCCCGCGTCCGCCGTTCCGTTTCCCAGCCGGCCCCCGCTCGCTCGGCCGTTGTGCGGCTCCTTCCCCCTTCGGTCGCGCCCCGTTTGCGGGCCGTATACTGGTATGGCCGCCATCTCTACTTCA
>NW_667254.1:0-12318 GCF_000006425.1 Cryptosporidium hominis TU502
ATGAAAATGAATTACGATTACAAAAAGATTACATTATAGGTTAAAAGATATATTAATTGTATTAATTTTAATTATTGAAGATATTATAAGAAGATGTGAAAATGTGATTGAGATAATAAAAAAAGATGATGATAATGAATTATTGACAAAAATATTAAAATTACCTTCTCCACAATATTTTACAACAAGAATAATAAAAGGATTATTATTAAATAAGAATGAAATAACATCAGTTTTCTTTGAATTAACATCAAATTTTGATTTATTTGGTCATATAAATTCATGTTTGGAGACAAATTATTTAAGTTTATTATTAAAATATGGTAAATTATCAGAAGAATTTAATATGATTTTAAGTAATTTTTTGAATAAATATTCGAATGGAATAGATTCAAGTTTAGAATATAATTATTATGAAGAATTTTTAATTCTTATTGGTTATTCTTTAGCTTTAGAATATTTTTGTGAAGCAATATATGCTTGTATATTAAGAGTAGAAGGTGAGAATGGATTAGGTATAATAAAAAAATATGATCCATTTAAAAAAGAAGGGGTGAATTTAATAGTAAATAAAAGTATTAATGATATTTTAAAGCAAGAAAGATGGGGTTATGGATTATTTCAAGAAAATTTAACAATAGATGGAAGTCATTTATTACATAGATTTATTGGTAATGATAAGATTAAGCCAGAAAGTTGTAAAATAAGTTTTATTAAGGAATTAGTTCAAAAGATTAAAGAGATAGAGAATTTAAAGAAAGGATTAAAAAATGAAGAATTAATAGAAGCAAAAAATTTATCATCAATTTTGAGTCTTTATTTAAGTATAATAAAGTTTTGTTTTAAATTTGGTATTTTTTATATATTAAAATCTCAATTAAATAAAAAGCAAGAAATAATAACAACTGGAGTTGTAGGTTGGGAATTTCATCCAACTTTGATGGAATTTGACTTTCCAAGTTATCCATTAGAAGATGGATTTCTTTCAAATTTAGAGTTGTTTGGTTTTGATAATCTTGTTAGTTCAGGAGATTATTCACAATTATTTGATTTAGAGAGTGGAGATTTGATTTCAAGGACAGAAATGAGTGTTGGGATGTACATTGATGACTTAGTTGATGAGAATGAAAGGTTTGGTTTTGAAGGATTTGGGGTAGGAATAGGGGTAGGAATAGGGATAGGAACAGAAACAGGAACAAAAGGAGCGGAAACAGGAACAGAAACAGGAACAGAAACAGAAACAGGAACAAAAACAGGAGCAGAAACAGAAACAGGAACAAAAACAAAAGAAGCGGAAACAGGAACAGGAGCTGAAATAAAAGCAGAGGTAAAATTAGAAGCTGGCGATGAAGCTAAAAAGGCTGAATTTCCAATTTTGACAGTAATGCCAGAATTAGGACCTGAGCAACATGTATTGGACAAATTGGATTTGAAAACATTAATGAATTATAATTTGATGAATTATTTAGAAATGTTTATCAAAGAATTATCAAATTTATTGTTACCAGAAATATTAGAAAAAGCTTTCAAGTTTTTAACAGGATGTGATTTAAATCTTTTATATTTAATAAATACCAGAATTTCAACAATTGAGTATTTACTAATTCAAATTTTGAAATTCAATAATAATAAAAGTGACTATAATTCTGTTAATTATGAATTACTATTTGAAACATTGAGAAATTTGGTTTCTAAATTAAAATCATATTTGGTTAAATGCCAAGAATTAAACAAATTTAAGTATCCTTGGTTACATATTCCAAATCTTAAAAACTTTAAAGAAAATATACAAAGCTTATTATTCAGTTTTTTCCAACAAGATAAAAATATACCAAAAGATTGTTTTTTAATTAATATAGAAGAAGTCAAAAAATTTATTTCTTTTCAGAAATTAAAGATTGAAAGACTTGAAAATATGGTAGAAAAGACTAAATTATTCATTCAAAATAGAGATGGAAAAAATGCTAATTTTAAAAGTTCAAGTACAATATTTCACTTAGAATTAGAAAAAGAAATAATCGGTTCAGCAATAATTAGAAATGAACAATTAACAGCCATTTGTGAAGAATTTTTAAATTATTTTCAACTAAATTCAAAGATTACAATTGATATATTTGATGTTTTAGAAAATTTATTTAGTTCCTTATTCATTAGTGATCTTCAAATCAGCCAGTTCAATTCAAGAATTTCTCAAGTATTTTCTCTTGGAGCTTCTGGTGCTGGTATTGGCACTAGTCCTGGCGGTAATATCGGCCCTAGCCCTAGCCTTACTCCCAGTCCTGGAACTCCTACCACTGGTGCTGGAGCTGTCTATACCCCTGCCCCTGCCCCTACCCCTACCTCTGCCCCCACCCCTCCACCTGCATATGGTGAGGCCAGTGGCTTTAATAGTCCATCTATTCTATTATTGTCTGATATTTATACAGAAGGAACTGAAGGACCTAATTCACCAACAATTCAGTCAAAGCCAATAAATGATATTAGTTCTCAAACAAATCAAGAAAATAGCGAATACTCGTTCTTTTTAAATGATCCAGAAGTTCAAAATTTGTATTCATTATATTTGTCATTAAATGAAGAACCACTCACTTTAATACAATTGATCGAATCTTCAGGATTTGATAAGGAATTTTTGATTCAAATGTTACTTAGTTTTCTAGAAGAAAATTAAATTTGAGCTGAAATAGGAAAAGAAATAAAGAAAAATGGAAAATGAAGAGAAATAGGAAATAAAGTTGAAAATGAGAAATGAGATCATAGAAAATATATAACAACACAAAACCATCATTTATAACATTAACAATAATAATAACTATTATTATTATTTTAAAAAAGAAAAAACAAAAAACATGCGGTATCAACCAATCTAAAATCACTTATTGACTTAAAAGTATTTTCTAAATTAATTAAATATATCCAAGTGGTGGGAAGTTCTCAAAGTTTAATTTTCAAATTGTGGGGCAATTTAAAGATTAAATTACATGTAATATATTATATCTTGAAATGTGCCGCCTAAGTTTGATTGCGTAATCCTAAAATTATGAATCTCAAAATAATAGTAAAGAAAAAAACAAAAAGCCTTTTTCCATGTCAAATTTAAAGGGAGAAGAAATGATTTAAGATTATTATTTGAGAATATTTTAAATATTATAACAAGTACAAGAACAAAATAGTTACTTCATTTCTTTTTTTTTTTTTTTTTAAATAAATATTGAATAATATTGATCAAAATTTTACGCATATATATAATAAGCTTTATATTTATATGGGGTTTTCTTTTTTTACTGGTTTATATGGTTTATTTTTAAATCTGTAGTTACCAGTACTACTTTTTAAATTAAAGTAACAGAATTATTGTTATAATTGGGGTTATTCAATTTTTCATTTGGTGAAAAATCAATTCAATAATTTTAGTTATATATTTACGTATAGCAATATATATTATAAGAGGGTAGCTCAGAATAAAAGATCATTTATTCATTTTTTTTTTTTCTCAGGGGTTTAATAATAATAACAACAGTTCATTCTTATTCAAAGAAAGATATTTTAATCGGATCTTGGTAAATTTTTGTTACATTATTTTAAATTGAATATAGGATATTTCAGAACATAATTGAGTATATAAAATAAAAGATTATACAAGTTTACACAAGACAAGAAAAAAATAATAGCAATCATAGATTAAATCTTTAATTATGAATACATGGTTAAATTTTGTAATTTTTTTGTTAATTGTATTTTTGGCAAATTATAAGGAAAATGGTATCTTTCTTAATAATCAATCCAATATCATTATAAGTGAGTTATGTTATTTAAATTTTCCAGGATTTAGCCAGAATTCTAAATTAACAATAGAAGATGAAATCACACATTGGATTTTAAGCAATATTCCGTTAAATGAAATAGGAATTTTAATAGCTCAATTGGAATCAAAAATCGAAAAATTGACTGGTGAATTTAATAAAATTAAAGATAATTCCAAAACTCTTAAAAGCAATTATGATAGTCATGCGTGCCATAATCCTAATATTAAAAAACAAAAAGGAAATAGATGCGAAGTATGTGATAAAAGAGCTAATGCCATTAAAAGGTTGCACTTACAAATGAAAGAGCTTGCTTCTAAGATCGTTAAATATCAACTTAAGCTTGATAAATGCAAATATAGAAAGGATATTCTTACTGGAAAAGTAGCTAATGAAGATGTTATGTATAGACCATTTACGAGTCCTTATTCTGGTAGATCACAACAAGATCTAGATAATTTGCAAATGAGACGTAAGCAAAAGGCTCATGCTAGAGAAAAACGACGACTTCAAAGATTAAAGGATGCAACTAGATTACCTATGAATAAACACGAACTATATATTCAAACTCAAAAAGAAAGAAAACTTGATCCTAAAAATTTGGTAATTAGTTATTTTCAGCCAAAAACTCTTATTTTGTTTACAGATAAATTATTAACTTCAATTTCAGAAGTATTGGAAGCTTTAATTAATTTTGATTTTAAAAAATGTTTGAATGATTCATTTCAAATCCAAATTGAAAGGATTCAAAAGACTTTAAAGTCACATTTTCACAAAAGAACAGTAATTCTAAATCAATTAGAAGCTGAAAAGAATATTTTGAATTATTTAAAAAATACTGATAATTTCTTAGATCAGAGAATTATGATACTTAAAAATACTTTAGCTATATTAAACAAATCCATATTATTTACTGAAGTTTTGCAGATGCTTTGCTTGTATGATGAAAAGAGAAATAGTTTTACAGCAACGGCTTTACCTCAAATATGTCAAGAAATTAGTTTTGAAATGCTTAAAAAAGAATTGGAAAAATTTAAGGAATTTAATAAAATACCATTAAATAAATTATTGGAAAATTTAAATGGTCAAACAGAAACAACTTCAACAGGAGTTACTGTGGAAAATGATAAATTTATTAGGTTTAGGGCGATATACAGCCAAATTCAACCAGTTTTACAATTTATATATAGAAAATGTGTTGAATTAAGATTTACTGTAAATAATGAAAATTTGAATCTTAATTTTGATGAAAATTTGTTTCCAGTTGTATCAAGATTACCAAGAGATTATTACGAAACAGGTGATTTATCTTCACTTAAAGTATTATTTGGATGGTTTTCAACATCAAATCAAACAAATCTTGCAAAAAATCTTACTACTAATATGATTTTAATGATACTAGAAAGAATTTTGCAACTTTTAAAAACTTTTGAATATATATTAAACAAATTGAAACAAATTCAAAATCCTGAATCGAGAGAGCAATATAATTTACAATTTTTTTCATTAAAATTTCAATTAAGTTTGTTAACAGCTCTTTTAACAATGCATATGGTAAAAATAAAAGAGATTAAACCACCCATGAAGTTTAATATAAAAGTTAAATCAATTGATAAGAATACACTTACTCAGTTAGTGAATAATGACACAAAGTTGGTGGAAGGTAGTCAAAAGTGTCACAATTTGGTATTGGCATTATTATATTATAGATATTTGCAATTAGGAGTGATATTGGAAAATGGGAAAAAACTTGATAAAAAAAATGCAAATAATTATACAGTTTTGTTAAGTTTTATTCCTGATTTATTAGAAGAAATTCTTAAAGCTATAAATAATTGTAAAGCAAAGTTAGAATATGAAGAATTATTGGAGACAGCAATTCAATTTTTGGATGGAAGTACAACTACAAGAGGATCAGAATTGAAAGATTTGTCTATATATCAATTAACTATGGGATTAGTTTCTTCATTCATTTATGAAGACTTTTCTATTTTGACTCCGAATATTAATAAGTTGGTTAAATTTCTTGAGAAGTTGTTAAAGAAGATTTTAGATGCACGAACTATTTCTGGGTTGAATGTAGAAAAGAAAAATATAAGTAGTTCAGCTGATACGGGTTTGCAACATACAAGTTTCTTGAGTAGTAATAGCATGTTTAAAGCTCAAAAGTATATATTTTCTGCTGAGTTTTTGAAGCTTTTGCTTGAGTTGTATAAACTTACGAGTGAATTGAAATCTCCAAGTTCTTATAAAAGTGCTAGTGGTCATGGTTTCTTTGTACCAGTTAATATTATGAGTCCTAGATTTACTCCAACACAGAGTTGCTCTTTCTCAACTCTTTCTGGAGGGTTTGTTCCTCCTTTAACTGATGTTTCTTCAGTGGATGATTCTTCATTATTTGATTCTGAAGAATCTGTAGAACTAGAGCCAAGACCAGGACCTGGAGCAGGACCAGGACCAGGACCAGGACCAGGACCAGGACCAGGACCAGGACCAGGACCAGGACCAGGACCAGGACCAGGACCAGGACCAGGACCAGGAGCAGGACCTAGACCAGGAGCAGGACCAGGACCTGTACTAGGACCAGGAACCCCAGGGAAACCAACAATTCCAGCTTGGCCTGGATCATCAGGAAGACCAAGTAGAATACCAGGAGGTGTACCAGTATTACCAGCGTTTCCAAGGTTAAACCAGCAGTTCCAAGTAAACCAGCAGTTCCAAGTAAACCAGCAGTTCCAAGTAAACCAGCAACTCCAAGTAAACCAGCAACTCCAAGTAAACCAGCAACTCCAAGTAAACCAGCAGTTCCAAGTAAACCAGCAACTCCAAGTAAACCAGCAGCTCCAAACAAACCAGCAGTTCCAAATAAACCAACAGTTCCAAGTGGATCTGGCGGAGGAGATGGTGATGAAGGAAATTATCCAATAAATGTATTAATTGAGGCTTCTCCAGAAAATGTAATTTTAGATCATTTAAATTTAATAACACTTTTAAGATGCGATTTAAACAGAAATATTCAATCTTTAGCTGAAGAATTAAGGTCGCTTTTATTACCAAAGGAAGTGGAATATGCAGTAAAATATTTAGAAGGATGTAATTTAGAGTTGCTATTACTAATTAATCGAAGAATTTCAACAATTTCGGAATTATTGGTTAGGTTAAATTCTTCTATTGGCGAAGCAAATAATAAAAGTTATTGTTACAGAGAAAGCTTATTAAAAAAAAATTTACTTTCAAATCTCCTTTTAGATATTTTGGAAAAATTAAATGATCTTTTGAAAAAATGTAAAGAAAAGAATAAATATAGATCATCTTGGGAACATATTTCTGATCTTTCTGGAGAAGAATTGTCAATTAAAAAGTTAATACATCCATCATTACTTGATTTGGGAAATTTTCCACTTATTTGTAATGATTTGAATCTAACACAAATAGAAAGTACTTTAAGAGAACAATGGAATAAATTAATTAGCTTAAAAGAAAAACTGAAAAACAAAGCTATTATTAAGCTAAAAGAAGTTAAAGCTTTAAAGAAAGAAATTTTGGTACACAAAGCAGCAATTCGCAGAAATAAAATATTATTTGATATATGCAAGGAATTTGTCAAACTAAAATATGTTAATTATAGTTTATACAATCGTATTTTAAGTGCTTTGGGAAATCTTACATCAAGTATGGAAGTGACTAGAGATGAAATTGTTCAGTTTAATAATAAAATGAAACAATTTTTCAAGCATAGTTTAGATGAAAATTATCAACATGATGAGCCTGTATCAGCAGGCGGAATAGAAGGAGGTGTAGCGGGAGCAGGAGAAGGAACAAATGAAGATGATGAAGATGATGAAGAAGTAATGAATTTATATGGAGTTTATTTAAGTTTAACTAAGGATGAGTCGGCTTTAAGTTTGGAAGAGATTAAGGGTTTAGCTAAGGAAGAAAAATATGACATAGCTGAATATTTAAAAATGTTTATCGAAAACTTAAAAAATGGAACTCAATCAACAGTTGGTCCTTCTGAACAAAAGAAACGAGAAGATAATGCTGAACAAGTTCTTGATTTAGCTGAAGTTCTTTTAGCAGATAAAGAAATTATAGAAATTTATAATTTATATTCTTCTTCTGTCGAAAATCCTTCAGATTTGAAACATTTGATTGAAATTTCAAATTATGATAAGGATTACTTATTAAATTTAATGCGTGAGCTTATCCAAAATTTATTTAGCACAACTAGTGGAGGTGGTGAAGGAGCAGAAGGTGGAATAGATTTACTTAGCACGCTTAAAAGTGATGAAGAAGTTTTATTGGCTTATGCTGCATACATGTCTATTGTACAAGGAAATTCTTTAAGTTTGGAAGAGTTGATTAAGGCTTCAGGCTATAACAAAGCTACTTTATTAAGTATGCTGGGTGAATATAGCCAAAGTTTAGCAGGTGGTGGAGGAGCTGAGGGAGGTGCAACTGGAGGAGCTGAGGGAGGTGCAACTGGAGGAGCTGAGGGAGGTGCAACTGGGGGAGCTGAGGGAGGTGCAACTGGGGGAGCTGAGGGAGGTGCAACTGGAGGAGCTGAGGAAGGTGCAGTCGGAGGAGCTGAGGAAGGTGCAGTCGGAGGAGCTGAGGAAGGTGCAGTCGGAGGAGCTGAGGAAGGTGCAGTCGGAGGAGCTGAGGGAGGTGCAGTCGGAGGAGCTGAGGGAGGTGCAGTCGGAGGAGCTGAGGGAGGCTGGGGCGTTGGTTCCGGATACGACTACATGCAAGTTGATGAGGAAGTTACAGAAAAGTATTTAGAATATGTAGAGTCAGTCTCACCTTCTAATTCACCTTTAAATTTGGCTGACTTCATACAAATGCCTGGAAATGATAGTAAGGAAGCTCTTTTGGAAGCTTTGGAAGAAGCCATTGCAAAGAATCATCGAGAATCAAGGGAAAAGAAGAGAAAAACACCAGCTTCTATTAAAAACATACTATCTTCATTTGGCACATTAACAAAAAAAAACGGAATGCCAGATCCTGCTGTTAGACCAAAAGTACCTATTTTGTCGGGAACCAAAATCAAAAGAAAAAAAAGATCAGCTGTTGAAGACTTGACAAATGATAAAGAGGTTTATGAAAAATACTTAGAATATGTTTCTTTGAGCGGTGATACTAAAAGTTTACAAGAATTATTTGATTCTGTAAATCGTAGTAGGTCAGAACTAATCAGATTGCTGGAAGATGGTATCGGAAAATCAAATCTAGGATTAATGCCTTCGGATGATCCATTAGCACAAAAACCACCGTCATACCCACCATCAAAGCCAGAAATGCCACCACCATATCGAAAACCACCGTCATACCCACAACCAAAGCCAGAAATGCCACCACCATATCAAAAACCACCGTCATACCCACAACCGAAGCCACAAATACCACCACCATACCAAAAACCACCGTCATACCCACAACCGAAGCCACAAATACCACCACCATACCAAAAACCACCGTCATACCCACAACCAAAGCCACAAATATCTACTTCGTCAGGTGGCCAACAAGTCCAATTAAGGTTTGATTCAAATGGAACATTAGATACAAAAAATATGGATATATCAAAAATCTCTATAAAAACCATCGAAAAATACTCACTCTCAGTCAAAGATGATTGCAAAAAAGAAGTTTTAGAACTTATGAAACTCTTACTTAAAGCTTCAGAAGCAGATTTAACCAATTTAAAATCATTAGATAAATTTGTAAGAGGATCTGGAAAATGTTTAGTTACAAATCAAAAAGTGAGTAGCATTAGTGGAGGAATGTGTAATAATTGTTTTATATGCAATTCCTCTCAAGTTAATCAGAAAAATATCAATAACATGGAGAAAGTAGTAGCTGCCTTAGCAGCTTTGGTTAATTATTGTACACAAAACTTAAGATCATAAAAAAGTGATAATAATCGACTAAGCCCATTTACTTGGTTAATCTATTTAAAAAAAAAGAAGAATAAAAACAAAAAAAACTCCTTTATTTTCCTCAATTCCAAGAGTAAGTCAATATCCGGAGTGGGTTATCTAAACAAAATGTGTGAATGGGCGGGCTTTCTCTTTTTTTTTTGCATGTATATAAAATATATTTTATATAATAAATATACATGTAAATTGTATGCTTATTTTTATTTCGAAAAAATGTAAAGTTTTGAATATTGATTAAAAGTGAGATTTACTTTTCAGTATTAATACTTTCATTTATAAAGGGAAGGGTGTGAGATAGTGAGAAAGAGAGAGCAAAGATTCCACATGTTCCCTATTTTTAATGGTGTTTTCCCTTGCTTGCGTGAGATATAGGCCTTAAATAATAGAAATAGGTACTTAAATTTAAGTAAAATTAGATGTTTCAACAAAACTAAGGTAAATAGAAATAAAGATCGCTCGTTTATTGTAATTAATCGTGATAATTTTTTTAATATTACATATTTCCTTTTTTTTTTTTTTTTATAATATATATTACATTAGTAATAATTGATTTTAATTAATTAAAGTATGTTACTACTTTTAGAGTTTTAATAATAGAAAAAAGAAAATGTTCTTATCTTATTTAATAATAAATTGAGGTTTACAGATATTATATATTTTTGCAATTTCGTTTTTGTATTTGTAGTGCCATTTATTTCCGTTTCCATTTCCTCTCAATAATATTACCTAGAGTATGAATAAATATTCCAAAGAATACAATAATAACATTGCAACTAATAATAAATAGATTCAAAATCCCTACCAAATAAAACAAGAAGAAAAAAAAAAAAGAAAAAGAAATATATGATCCTCTCTCTACTAATTTAAATAATTCCAATTCTGCTTGCTACATCAACAGCCTCAACATCAGGGGAAAGCTTTACAAATGCCTTTTTTCCATCCCCAAATGTATTAACAGTATTAACATTAGCAACCTTAACATCATAAAGTTTGTTAACAGCATACTTAATCTGAGTCTTATTAGCTCTTTCATTAACTAAAAATACAATAGTATTCAAAGTTTCAACCATCTTCATTGCAGATTCTGTAGTAATTGGCCTCTTAATAATATCATAACAGTCCAAACTCTTTTGTGTCTTAATGGATTTCCTCTCATACTTTGGATTTCTTTGTAATTTCAAAGTCTTTGGTCTGTAAAATTGAACTCTTGTTCTGATCTTTGTTGTTGAAGATCTTTTAGAGTTCTTTACTGCTTGAGCAGTCTTCTTAGCATTTGCCTTAGTTGCAGATGTAGATGATGCTTTTGTATTACCTATAAATAATATTAATAAATATGATCAAAATCGAATAGGTTGGTTGTGTTGTAATAATATTATCTGGATTAATAGACTGATTTTCAACTATAAATCACATAAACATATAATGTATATTTTATCAGTTTACCTTAAAATAATAATCTGACATTTATTCTCATTCTATTATTAGTCTATTTTTATTGAATATGATTAAAATAGACGTTATAAAAAGAAAAAGAATATATATTATATAAGTAAATTATAATTACTTTCATTGATAGATAGATGAATCATATACCAAATATGGATGATTTATAGGTGAAATTAACCAACCAACCAACCAACCAATCATTCAATAATACAACTAGCCAACCAACCAAAATATATTATTTATAAAAAATAACTTACCTTTCTTTGCAGACATTTTCTTCTTGATAATAATTAATATAAAAAATACTCAAAAAGATTTTCTATTAAATAAACAAATCAAACCTTGATTCTTATTTGTTTATTGTGAATTTAATTTCTACTCTTTTTTTTTTTTTAAAGAAAGAAAACTTGTTCTCTTCAAGCTGAACAAAAAATTAAATTTCAATCTTGACAAATTTTTTATTCATATTTTTTTTTTAATTACTATATTATTTATTTATTATTTATTTGCATTTTTAATATATTATTTATTATTGAGACAGCACCGCCCGCCCCTTCTTTTACTATTTTATTGTTCATTATTTTTTTTCTAAATGGGCGTCTCCTTTTGGCGGGCACTCACCGATACTTTTCTTTTAATTTTATTTAATTGAAAAAAAAATTCTAGAAAAAGGCGGGCGCATGTATTAATGTAATTTTTTTAGAACAAATTTAATAATAAGAAATATGAATTAATGTAGTAAGCTAACCTAATTCTCAACCAATAAATAAATAAATGAATATTAATTCTAGTAATCTAATATTTTGTTCAGTTATTTCAAGTAGAATGTTTTTTTATGCATGTGGAAACACACTTAATACTAATAAATCTATAGTAAAATTGATTTTTTAATACATTTAGTCAAACCTTTCTCTTTTTGATAATTTCTGAACAATATTGAATTGTTTGAGTAATTTCTTTGTGTTGAGCTCCATAATCAATCTCTTCAGATAAATTTTTTGATGATGAATTATTATCTCCAGAATTTGTTCTTGTATTAAATGGATTATTCATTTTAAGGGGCCTGATTTCGTGTTCCAAAGGGCGCGTAGGGGGATGATATCACACCCGGCCCCCTCTCAGCGCAGTGG
>NW_667256.1:0-12346 GCF_000006425.1 Cryptosporidium hominis TU502
TATTAAATTAACAAATTACGAATTCATATTATTTAATTAATAAAAGTATTTAAATTAAATTATTAATCATTTTATTAAGCAAAAATTCACTTAATTATATCAAGATACCAAAATTCCGTTTTGGCGGCAAACACACAAAATTATGATACTTGGGAATTGGATTGAATAGAGGGTAGATGTGGAAGGATATTATATGATGCATTGGATTTTATTTTAATGATCTTAACATCAATATTATTTATTAATATTATTATTATTATTTATAATAACAATAATATACCTATAAATAAATATTGTTTTATTGCTATTTAATTGCGATATTTTTTCTTATTGGTTTTATTTCAAAAAAGTTGATACTTGAGTAATAAATACAAAGTAGGAAAGAAATTGTGATTAAGATAAAATATTAAAGTGTATTTTATGGCAAATAATATGGTACAAAGATCGGTATAAAAAGAAGAATATACGTGAACAAAGGTTATTTTTCATATGTAAACAGGTAATAAAGTGTGTGAATTTAAAGATTTGTTTTGTTTTTTATTGTCAAGCAAAAAATTTAATGGTGCTCAATATATTTTACTAAGGCCAAGGTCATTTTGGATCAAGTTTAAGGGTTTAATAGTTATATAAATCAGGTATATTTAGAAACAAGGTTAAAGGAAAAGTTAAACCTATATGAAACTCATATTATTAAAAATAAATCCAAACAAAGTTATTAAAATACACATAAGGGAGTATAATTGATAATTAAGGTGTTTTTAAACATAAAAGAAATAATAAAAGGTAACAGGTTCAGATTCAGGTTAATTTCAGGTTGGGAATCATAATCAAAAGTGTCGTTTATTTTAATTTTTAATATTTTACATTTAAGAAATTTTTGGAATTAGAGAAAATGAAGTTTAATTCAAAGAATGAACGAACAAAAGAGTTAAAATGTGACGAAGATGTGAAAATAGTTATGCATTCAAATGAATTAGGAGTGGAGCTTCCAACATTAGAAACTACTGATTCCATTGATCGACAATCCAATGATTCAATCAGTTCAGCTCAAATTATTAGCTTAACTCCTAAAAGATGTTCCAAAGGAAAAGAAATATCAAATATTGAATATATGGCCTCTTTTGGAAAAGAAAATAGAGATTTAAATCAAGGAGATGTTACGAATAATATGTTTGGATCACAATCTTCTTCTTTGGTTAATAGTGTTGAAAGAACAACAGCTCCCTCGTCTATGATGGGTAGTCTATCTAGATATGATAGTTATAACTCAAATTTAAGTCCAAACACAAATTTTCAAACTCCTGGAAGAGATCCAAAGAGAAGAAATATCTCAAATATATCATCTTTGGGTGAAAGTTTTCAAAATAAGGAAAATGAAAAATCAAATAACTCAAATTTTTTGGGGTCCAGGAAAGACTTAGTGGAATCTAATGGTTTGACAAATATTTCGGGAGTATCGAATAGTACGATTCAGTCTAATCAGATTAATAATTCAGTTCTTCTTTCGGCCGTTCTTCAAGTTATAGCTTCTATTCAGAAACTAAAGAATGGAGAACAAGCAAATGCAGTTAGTAGAGGTAGAATGGCAACGAATACAGCAAATATAAATAATACTAATACCGTCATGAGCAATGGAGTAATTATTAACAATAATGCTACAACACAAATCCTTGGTTCAAAGCTGCCTGGAGTACACCCAACTACAGCAGCTTTGGCTCTGGCCTATTCTCTTTCAGTTGCGGCTTCTGCAAAGAGGAATTTAGGCGGAACACCAGTAAACTCTGATGACGTCATTCAAGGTTTAAATCAGATAATTTCAGAAAAAAATTCTAATAATAATCTTGCAATGAATACAGAAAATACTGATAATCTGAAAATCAGTGGCGAGCTCATACAAAGTATTGTTTCGTCCTTGAGTTCTTTGATTTCTAATTCTCAAGGAGAATCTGCAAACACTATTCAAAAAAAAGATAAAGATTGTTTAGTTTCTCCAAATAGGACAAATGAATTTAGTGACATTTCCAAGATATCAAAACTAGGGGGAATAGATTCCAGAGCTTCAGGACCCTCATATAACTTGAAGCTGCCACCAATGGATTTTATAATAAACGAGAAATCATTATGCAACGATTTTAGAAGAGCTAATAACTTCCAAAATGTGGGGAATAATAATTTTAATCTGAATAAGTCAGTTCTTTTAGACGTAACTAATAATATTAGCAATGCTAATAATTACAAGTTTCAATCATATTTAGAAGCAGAATCGAGTTTGGTTATGGAGCCTAGAATTGAGGATTCTTTTAGTCAGATTGAGTATGTTAATCAAACTTCTCAAATGAACAGATTAAATCATTCTAAAAGTACGGCTAGTAATACTGAAAATATTCAAAATGAGATTAGTAATAATTCTCGATTATTACGTGAGAATAATTATAATCCTTTATTATCCGAAATTTATAGATGTTCAGAAAAGAAAATTATTCTTGAATCTAGCAATAATTGTATATGGAATGATTTGTTATATAACCAAGTATTTGATCATGTTGATTTTGAAACTCCATTTACTCGTAAACACGCTTATATGAGAAATGAGCTGGTATTTTGTAATAAGCCAATATTGGAAATTGATCATGGAGGAGACTCATTCTCAATGCCAAGTTATATACGTATCCCAAGTAATAATTTTCCAAATTCTAATAATAGAAATGCATATTCAAATAATAATAATATAAATCATTCCAATATATATAACAACTCCAAGCCTAATTTTACTCATTCATCTAAATATCCGCCTCCAAATAATTTTGATTTTTATAATTTGCATAAGTACAACCCAAGAATTCAGTCATTCTGTGACGATCTTCTCGTAAACACGAATAACCGAAGAAATTCCCAGATATTTAATTCCATTAACTACTTAATGCAAATAGTTGGCGATGGAAACATGAATAATAATAATAGTAATAATGGTAAATAAGTAAAATCTATTTCTTCCGAGATATTCATTCCATCTCTCACACATTGCAGTATTTTTGTATATTTTTATTTGAATGTATAAAATCAAAATAAATAATAACACATCTTTTTCAATGATTAAATATTATTATACCCATGTATATTCCATAGTCCATTAAAATAAGTGAATATTTAACTAATAACTTATTGCATTTTCTCTTTAAAAGATTGATATATAGAACCCTTATTCATTTGTATAACTATTTCTCTTTGTATTCCAACATGATACATCTACGTTCAATCACCTTGTTTAATATTTATTCCCATAACACGGAAAATTTGGACTTCCAGGAATCGAACCTGGTTGCACACCTATGCCCATAAAATTTCCATTACCGGTGCCACTTTCGCATGCAAAATTGGAATTGGCGCCGTTATTATTATTATTGTTGTAAATGTATGGACTATTTAAACCTCCATTTCCATTATTATATTGATGATTTACTGAATATTGATTACCTTCAAAGTTTGCTGTCATTTGATTTGGATTTCCATTTTGATACGGTAATTGTGTATGATGTAGTTGTAATTTATCTGAATGTGAAAAGTATTGTGAATGAATATGTGAATTTTGACTTGAATTTGGGTACATTTGCTGTGCTTGCGTCTGAGAATGGAAAGAGGCGGTAAAGTCATGTCCATTATTATGGTTAAAGAATGGAATTTTTCCCCTATTTTGTTGAATATCTTGTGCAATATATGGATTATTTGGGGCACCATATGAAAATTGTGAATAGTTACTTTGAAAGTTTTGGAATAATAAATTGCCTTGATTATAACCGAATTCAGTTTCTGAAGTTCGTCTTGTTATTTGATTTTGGTGATTATCTTTTCTTAAGCTTAGGTCAAAATTAGAGAAGGAATTTTGTCCATAAATATTTCCGTTTCCAAATTGTTTAAATCGATTAAAGTTCTTATCTTTATTATATTGAAATTTTCCACTTGAGTTTGTAAGATTTTGGTTTGATGATCTTCTATTGTTTTTGTTCTTAATGTAGTGACCCTGGTTATTGTTATTAGGCTTCTTTTGATGTTCTTTTTGCTTTTTAAGTAAGTTATTATTTGTAATCGAATCCTCAACAGCAAATTCTTGAATATTACCCAAATTATCATACTTTTCTACAAACTTCTTGATTGAAACTTCGTTCAAATTAACACTAATATCATCACCACTCTCCTCTTGTCCATCATCTTCATCATCATCTTCATCGTATCCATCAGGAATAACTTCTCCATTTTCAATTTCAGATTTGAAAGAAGAACCATCTTTCATATTAGAGTTAGTAACATTTGATACTTTAGTTTTAGGGTCTTTTTTAAACTCCTTGTTAGAGAAAGGAGATTTTGATGTACTTGAAGTAAATACTGTACTTTTCCTATTTCCATGGTTTGTACTTGATAAATAACTGCATTGTATTTTACCTGCCTTACCTAATATAGTAGAATGTCTACGATCACAATATATTTTGGTACCTTTTTTAAGTAAGTCATTGCTTACATTACTTTGTTTAGATAAGACGTAGAATGGAGATGAAATTGGACCAAATGTGTCTATAATTGCTCCTACTATTGTCTTATCCTCCAAACATAAGACTGATCCCAAATCTAACATTATAGTGGATGGGTCACTTTTTACTATGAAGATTCCCTCCATGCCAAATATTGCTCCATCATCAATAATGGAGTAAATTTCTCCAACAAACTCACAAGGAAGAGTAAGATCGACCTTTTCTGGCATATCCAAAATCTCAATATTTGGTAGCCAACTTAATTTTTCTTCAAAGTTGTCTAATTGACCATCTTTTCTTATGTTACTATGCTTTCCTTTCTTAATCACCTCTTCTTCTGATTCTGCCATCTCATTTTCGCATTCACTAATATCAGATAAAGTACTCTTAGTGCATTTATTATTATCCAGAATAATACCAAATTGAGATAAATAATCATCAGATAGCTTCTCACCCAAAATTTCATTTTTAGATTCATGAACTTCAGAAACTTTATGGCGGTAAATCATCTCCTTTCTAATTAACTCCTTAATCTCGTTATCCTCATTTTCACTGGATTCATAGCCATCATCTTCAGAATTATTCAACTCATCATCTGTTAAGATAATATCAACATTATCTGATGTCTTCTCATTTTGTGTTTTCCTACCTCTTGAAGAATCTATCGCAGATAGAATAGAAGCAGACTTGTAGTTTTCTAGTTCTGCGAACTTGGATGCAAGTAATAAATCGTCAATTTCCGTTTCTCCATCAATAATTATCTCACCTCCACATAATTCATCAGTTTGAACTTCCATTTCCTGATTTTGATAAGGAAGTCCTTCAAATGAAAGTTCTCTTTTAACTTTCGATTAAATATTTAATAATTTATTTACTTACGTGTCAAATTTGACATGTTTGGCGCCTAAATGGTGAATGTATCTTTAATTTATATAAGGGTAAAAGGCGTAAAGAAATTTTAGGGTTAAAATAAAACGAAAAAATATGAAGAGAGTTAAGAATGGAGAAAAATGAGCACTTTTGATTAAGGTTTGTTCATGTTTAGATTAAAGGATGATTTTTTTGGATATATAAATATAAATATATATATATATTAAATTTTCCTTTTTGTTAATTACTATTTGGATTAAAAAAAAATAATTCAAAGTATTTGGCGCCATTTGTTTTAGTATGTTTTCAATTGATAAATTCTTTAAATAATAGTATATATTAATATATTTTCAATTATAATAAAAATCAGGAAAGAAAACGCAGAATTAGCATGAAATAGTGTGTGAGACAAAAATAGTTGAGTAATAACAAAGATAATCTAGAAGTGGGAAAGGCTGCATAAGAAGATGGATGAAATAGGAACAAATAAAAACTATATAATAATATTACTTGGAAGACGGCATGTAAAAGCAGGATTTTCAAAAAAAATGGAACCATTTGTAATTTTGCAGACAAGTGAGCTCTTTTCTAAATGTGTGGATGTATTAGAAATATCAGAAAATGATAATACAAATTTTTCTAAAGAATCAGATTATGTGACAGTTTTTAAAGATCCCATAAACTGGAAAAGAAGCTGGAGTTCTTTGATACGTATGTTGTACACTGATTATTTGATGTCAAATCCTAAGGATTATCCAGTAATACTATTAGAAAGACCATTTTTTCCAATAGAACTTTCAAATTATATTAAACAGATTCTATTAGAGAACTATCAGGTTCCTGGTGTTAAGAAAATTAGTGAGCCAATAGTAAGTCTTTTCACAACAGGATTCAAAACAGGAATAGTGGTTGATATAGGAACAAATGAGACAATAGTTTGTCCTATTTATGATGGATATCCAATTGAATATAATGTTAAAATAATTAATTGTGGATATGATGACTTTAAGAAGAAATTTATGAATGAATTATTTTCTCAATATAAAGAGAAACCAGAAGAAGACATAATTAAAGAAATAAGTAACGATTTAATGGATGATATTATTTTTCAGAGCGGAATAGTAAATCACGAATTTAACAATAATATTGAAAGTAATCCCAATATTACAGATTTTACATATGAGAATTTAATAATTAAAGATAAATACATTAATTTAGTTGTTGATAAAAATACCAGAACCAAACCATTTGAGATTTTCTTTGGAGATAAGGCATTCCCCAATTCAGAAGTCATTCATCATATTGTTTTAGATGGAATCATCCAAGTTTTATTAAATTCTAATATTGAAACAAGAAAAGAGCTTTCTCAAAATATATTAATTTGTGGAGGGCTTGCATCCGTACCAGGTTTTGAAAGAAGAGTCTCTTCTGAACTTGGAGAACTAATTTCAAATGAAAAAATACTAAAACCTTTAGCAGATCATTTCTTCGTTACTTGTCCCCCCATTTCTCCTTTTATCAGATCATACTATGGTACAGCTCTTATGTTGCAACATGAAAAAATTAATTATAATTTTGAAAACACTAATTTACAAAGAATTTCCTCTAAAATTAACTCAAAATTAGAAATTGCATAAATGCCAATTACGTGGTGCATGCGCATGATTTGCGCGCCTCAAAGTTTCTCCCCACACTTTTGGAGGCAGTGTATAATTTTAGGGATAATTAGTCAAAAAAAGGGGAATTATTCGATATAGAAAATTTAGAAACTGATTAAATAACTGGCCATTTTTATTGTATATGATATCATGTAGAAACTGTGTATGACACTTTTTTTGGCTTTTCTTTTTTCTCCCAAAATTTCAACAAGAAAGACATGAGTTTACTTAATCATTGTAAGAGGAGGATCATAGAGGAGATCATTTCACCGGTGCGTGCAATCTCTGCTTCTGGAAGTGATGGATATTTAACTATGGTAGTTGATCAATTTACACTTAAAGTAATTTCCTCATGTTGTTCATTCTATGATATTATTGAGGCAGGAGTTACCATTGTCGAGCAGTTACACTCAAAAAGGCAGCCATTAAGAAAAATGGATTGTATTTACTTTGTAACAAATGAGAAGAGAAATCTTGAACGTATTCAGAAGGATTTTGAAGGTGAAGGGATGTATAGGTCAGCTCATTTGTTCGTTACTGGTTTTAGGGGAGAAAGAATGGCAGGTTTTGATATACTTTCTAATCACGAAGGTCTTTTGAGGAAGTTATTAGCTTTTAAAGAAGTCAATTTAGACTTTATTCCATATGATAGCAGAGCTTTTTACATTGATATTGACGGTTTATTTACAACTAGTCTTGATCTTTCTGAAAAGCTTCAACAACAAATTATGTCTGGAATTAATACATTATGTAAGACTCTTGGAGTTAATACCAAGCCAGTAATAAGGTATCAAGCGTCAGGAAGAGTAGAAGTGTCAACAGAATGTAAGAATTTGGCTGAAAAGCTCAATTACTTGCAGAATGGAGGAGCCGAAAGCAATGAAGAATGCACAATATTATTATTAGATAGAAGTTTTGATACTGCTCCATTATATATACATGATTATCATTATCAAGCATTAGCTTATGATTTATTGAAAATTCCAGTATCTATTAGTAATCCTGATCATTATAACATTTTATCAAATACTAGACTTGATAACACTGACTTGAAGAATAAGGACGAAAACCAAAAGATGGATGATGTATATGAGTACGAAGTCTCTAGTACAGGAGGAAAAAAGGAAGTAAAGAAGGCAGTGCTTGATGAAAGGGATTCAAAATGGGTATTATATAGGCACGAACATATTGGAAATGTAAACCAAGCAATTACGGATGAAACTTTAAAGTTTACTCATAATAATGTTACTGCAAAGATCCATAGAGGGGAAAATAAAGGGTCAAATTTTTCAACAAGTGAGACAATACAAGCAGTTAGAACTCTTCCTCAATATCAACAAACTCTTTCCCGATACTGGACACATATTAGTTTGATCGGAGAATGTTTTAATATTTTAAAGAAGAATGATATTACATCAATAGGAGAAATTGAGCAATGCATTACAACAATGTTAGATTCTGATGGGAAATCCTTAACTGCAAATAAGCAAAGAAGTAATCTGCTTACTGTGTTGGATCAATCTGCATTGGGAAAATCGGAAGGAGAATTTCCAATAATTAATGACAATAATGACAAACTTAGATTGATCTTACTATATATCTCACATTATATAGGAATAAATAATGATGATTTGAATCAATTAATTGAACATGGAAGGCTCTCGAATAACGATCAAATTGTACTTAAAAAACTTCTTGGACTTGGTTTGTGTAACTCATTTGATGATATTGCAGCTGGAAATGGAAAACATATTCACAAATACGAGCTTAATAATAAAGAAAGAGTTAAATACTATAAACAAAGATTGAGAAATATAGAAATCAATCTTTCCAGATTTGAACCTTTAATAAAGACAATAATCTATCACCTTCTTTGCCAACTTAATATTGGAAACAACTCATTAATTTCTTATAATAGTTTTAATCAAAATAGTTTTAACGAAGAATTTCCTTGCGTCGATAAATATAATGCTAATGAAGGTTCACATTACTTGCTTGGAAACTTGAACCAAATACAATCTCATTCTTCTATTCCTAGGTATTCTTTAAAAAACAAACTTGTGATTGTATTTGTGATAGGGTCTATTACATTTCCCGAAATTAGATGCGTTTACGAACTTATGAATGAATCCAATTCAAATATTTATATTGGAGGAATTAATATTACTACTCCTACTCAACTTATAAGGCAAGTTCTACACTCAAAGTAATTACAGTTAAAAATAAATACTAAATAGTTAATAAATAACGTTATCAAAGTTTAGTTTAATTACTTTTACACTCACTGTGCTGTTTTACATTTAAGTCAAAATATTCATTTTCTAATTGAGATTTATCAGTTCATTCAAAATTAATATTACATTTTTTGTCCACATGCAAATATGCAATGGTCATGGCGGGCAATTTGTTGCCGCCCAAAATTTATAAGCAAGGTCTAGAGATCTTATTTGACATTCAATGTGTAAAATTGGATGAAATAAGGAGAAAAAAAGGAAATAGTAGGAGAGAAAAAAATAAGGAAATATTAATTGAGCAAATTCTAGTATTATCAAATAAAAAGGTTAAGAGAGAGATATAAAATTGATTAAGAATGGGGAGAAAAAGTAGTGATGGATCTGGAATGGGAGCGGATATTCTGCATGCATTGGGGTTTAATAGGACCTCAAACTCAGATGATTCTGATACTGCAGATAATAAAAGCAAGGGTCAGACAAAATTAGGTAGATTTAAATTTTCTAAGAATAAAAAAAAATCAAAAAAACATAATATTGAGATGGATTCTGCTAAATTTAGCACAGAAATTGATTTAAAGGCAAATAAGGACAATAATGAGACAGAGCAAGGAAGTGAAAAACCTATAAATTCAAGTTTAATGGATGTTCAATTATCTTTCGAAGGAGTCCTTACTGAGCTAGAAAAATCTTTGGAAAATATTAAAAAGAATGTTGATCATGCAGAATCTTGTTTGGAGAATATTTATATATCTGTAGATAAGCTGGAGAAGTTTTCTGAACTTTGTAAAGTGGAAAATAAAGATGTTATATTAGGTTTACATAAACTAGTAAATGTACACAAAGGAGCAGCATTACTTTCAACATTTTCTAGTGACCCTACATTTAAAAAGAATTGCGATTATAACGTAAGTGATGAATCAAAATCTGCTGAAAAAAGGCTTGAAAGCAAAAGATCTGGTGATACTAATGTAGTGGAATCTGAGCATGAATCAAATGTTGCAAAAGTAATAGAAACTCATAATTCAAATAACTCAGAAACTAAACCAGCTTTTGTTAAATCAAATTCTAAGACTTATAATGTAAAGAATAGTCTATCAAATAATGTTTCTAATAACACAGAAATGACTATATCTAGTAAAAGTAATAATAATTTTAATTCTGAATCGCCTAGTACTAAAAGCACTATGAAAAGTGAACCAATTAATAAAGAATTGGAAATAACAAAAGATGTTAATGCTTCATATTCTGACAAAAATAATAGTGAAAAGTCACCCAAAGAAGGCAAAATTAGTAAAACTGAAAAATTTAAAGAGAAGCTTAACCTCAAAATTAGGAAAAAAAAAGACAGTACACATGAGTCCAACGATCCAGATTCAGCTGATGCAGAAAATAGTTCTGGTATTCAAACCAGAATGGAAAGGTTTAAGAAAAAGTTTGACCGAAAAAGTAAATAATTTCTACTTTCTTTTCTCCACTGTATTTTAATATAATGCATGTAGTCAACAACATGTGGCGCGCATTTGGCGCTGGCGGGCTTCTGTATGTCAAGAAAAAACTGAATTTAGTGAATTAAATCTAATTAGGAAAGCTTGAAACTAAAACGAAGGAGAATAATCTTAATTGAAAAGAATACTGGAATTTAGACAAAAAATTATAGATTTCTTGTATTTTTTTTAGTTTTAACTCCTTTATCTTTAATTTTATAATTTTGTTATTTTCAATTAAGCTTAATAGTTTTTGAGACCATAATTATTATACAATAAGTCTGTAAGGTTAGAAAAGTATAGAGAGAGCTTGAAAGATTGGAAAATGAAACAAAGTAAGCCTCAAGATAAAAGACAGGTGAGGCAGAGGTATAAACAGCATGCAAAGGATGCAAATGATATATTTGAGTTAAATTCTCCTATTGGAGTTAGTTGTTTGGATTCTGCATTACAAGATAGGCTAAATATTATTCTTCAAAAGTATAAGGATTATGGGATAGAATCTAAGAGTATGGTATTGGGAGCTTTGCCTTATATTGTTTCTATGTTAAAAAAGGTGGGATATTTAGAGTTTAAGATTCCATTAAAGAGTACTATTAGAGAGAATAGTAAAACATTGCTATTTGCAGATATTTTGAAACTTGATGAGGAGTTTGGATTATCAGGTACCTTTCAAGGATTATTGGGAGAAAATATTCCCATAAGCAATTTAAGATTAAAGAGTCCGATAAGATTAATGAACGTGGAATTTGCTATTAATCAGGAATCTGTTATGGATTTAGTTTTTGATCTTCCAGGGTCCTTTGTAGAATCTAAAGATTATACTAACTATTCTTATTTTATTAAGAGGGGAGCATTGGTTATGGACTTATATAATAAGTTGCTTAGCAAAAACAATAATAAGATACAAAACATTACAGAAAATGAAGCAGAAATGATAAATAGAGAATTATTATCTAAGGAAGACCTTCAAACTATGGGTAAGAATGGGTTACCTACGCTTTTGTCAGTCAATCAAATCAAGGAAATTCAAATAGAAATTGACTATTTGTATGATCTAAGGTATATTCCAGTTGTTTCAATTGTATTAGTATTAAAATCAGGTAAAGAGTCGAAAGATTTATTTCTATCAAAATTTAGATTCAGAATCCTACCAAGTATTCCTGAATCGTCCAAATTGAGTAAAGATTCTATCTCAGTATATAGAAATTGCGTAAGAAGGAGTTTTATGAATTACGATACCTTTAAATATGATCAAGATCAATTAAATTCATGCTTTTTACCACCAACACCACAATATAATGGGGCTATTTTGAGTAATACCAAAAATCAAATGCTTAAATTATCTCAAATTATCAATGAAGTTTTATCTTCTGTTATACTTGAAGATACTTTCTTACTTCTTAAACTTTGGTGTATAAGATGGAAGATTTGGAATCACTTAAAAGTTAATGATCAGTTTAGACTTTCTGGTCAGTTTGATGAAGAAATTCTCTTATATCTTTTGTTTCATACTCTGGAATTAAATAAAGATGTATTAAATTCAAGAAAAACTAGCTCATTACAATTATTTAAGC
>NW_667262.1:0-12745 GCF_000006425.1 Cryptosporidium hominis TU502
GATCCTCCTGCTACAAAATTGGCATCTTCATTGTTTGAAATTATATCTCCAATTAACTTGAAAACTTCCTCATCATTTCCAAGAGTCGTTGACCCTATCTTAAGCCCTAAATCTTTTATTCTATCAGGAAATGCCTTTAACACTATATCCAAAATCGGGTTGCACATTCCAAATATTTTCTTTCCCCTCATTTCTTCCAAATCAATATTAAAAATCTATAGATTGAAAGTTATTATTTATCCAAGGAAATAGTGGATATATCGACTAGATTTCTGAATTTTTTTCGCTTCTTTTTCCCTTTTAAAAATTTAAGAAAAAAAAGAATCAAAATATCTTAATAATTCCCACTTAAAGTATAAACATGCAGAGTTGCCGCCTTTTGGGCATGTATGCAAGTAAATGCCGGTATAGGGAAAATTGCATGGCTTAAAATAGTTGAGATAGGTCTTGTGGAAAATTTATACAGAAATCATAACTCCTAGATACATAGAATTAATAATAAAATTAATAGGTTTTTAAATATCAATAAAGTTGAAAATTAATAATTTGTTTCGTACTTAATTGGTTATTTTGATATTTTATCATTTTGGAATTTGTATAAATTATTCAAATTATCATGTATTTTGAAGTCTTTGCGGGAAACTCTTTCAATCTTATTAAAGTATATTGGAAAAATGACCTGACTACATTTATTGTGAAATTTATATTTGGTAAGTTCTGACGGTTGGCATCTAACTATCATCCCACACCCAAGAAAGAATCCAAAACTAATGGCTCCACCGATCTAATTAAGGGATAAGATTATTAACAAAATTTGACTCCGAATTAGTTTTTGACTTACAGCAAAGACTGGAATTGCCATATAATTCTTGTATTTTAGTGCATGGTATGCACCATTGATTCCGCCAAAGATAGATCCAATTATAGCTCCCTATGAAAATATGGGAGAAATAGATATATTAAATAAGGTAATAATAAGATTGATACCAGAAAAATTGAGGCTATCATACTTACTGTTTTTACTCCCATTTTAATATTATCTATACAGCAGAGTGTTCTAGGTGTTAGTTCAAATGGGAATAGTGACCTTTTGCTATTTGGGTATCGAAATTCATATGATCTAAAAAATGTATTAATAGTTTATGTATAATTTATATTAAGAATTGTTTGAACTAAATCAAATCAAACAAAATGCTATTATTTTTAACTTTACCTTTTTTCTCCATCAAAAGACCTCACTGGTGGAAACGATAACTCAAGTAAGTTATCAAGTGCACTATTTTTTCTTACTTGAAATTTTTCAGGTTCAGATTCTTCTAAAAAAAAAAAAAAATACAATTTGCAAAAAGGGTATTATAGTTAGTGGAATTCATATTTTAGCGTTAATTAAAGCTAACTTGTGCCATCAAAGTCTCTCTTTAGCAGATCATCTCTTGATCTTTGATGATCAAAACAAAATCATTGCATGAAGATTACTGAGACAAAAGTAGCTTATCCGTTTTCTATGGTTCTTACTGCATTCCAATATAAATATTAAAAGAATTTAATACTAGAGGGCTTTTGGCTTAACAGTAAAAACTATCGACTATTATTTTCATACCTTGTGTGTATATTTTTAGTGAACTGCCCATTTTTGGAAATTTTAAAAACCTTTTAGAGCAAGGTCGAGCATCATTCTTTTTGCCCATATTTTGAAATGGTTAGATTAATTCAAGTCAGTTAAAGTAGCAAATCCAAAGGAAATAAAGAAAAGAGTTCTCAATAATTCTTAAATATTTTTGTTCTACCCTTCTTGATCCAATATTGAACTTTATTATTTTCTCATAAAATTAGTATTATTCTACGAAGTTTATTGTCCGTTTCAAATCCTCCTATTTGTGTAGTTTTCTCTTTCCTTTTCCTTTTACTACTAAAATACGAGCATGAAATATTTCTTAACAATTTTTAATTTTTTGTTGTCCACATGAAAAAAATGACGGCAAATATAGTCTTTTAAGAAATAAAAAAAATGCATACCGGTAACACTTAGTGAGGAATTACCCGCCTAAAGATATAAAGAAGCAACCATAATAATAAATAAAAAGTGTCTAATCAAATTAGAGGTTAAAGTTCGAAGGAATACATTTGAGATTAACTTGATAACATGAAGATTTAGATTATTGATTTTTGGATTAGTTCAATAAGAAGAACTTGACTCTTACATGTCGGTGTTAATTGAAACTACTTTAGGGGACTTGGTGATTGATTTAAATGTGGATCTTTGTCCAAAGACGTGTGAAAACTTTCTAAAGCTCTGTAAGCTTAAATTCTATAATAATTGTGAATTTTATAAGATAGAGAAAGATTTTATTGCCAGAACTGGCAGATCTAAGCAATATGGGAATTCCTCACTTTATCAGTTATTAAATAATCAGAAAAAGGATAGCATATCTTTGGAACTTGAAACTACACCAAAACTTAAGCATAAAAGAATGGGGGTTCTAGGAATGGTCAATCATATTTCCAAGAATTCTTTGGGTTCAGAGTTTTATTTTACACTGAAAGATGAATTAAGTCATTTGGATGGTAATCATGTAATTTTTGCTCAAGTTGAGGAAGGGATTCCTATTTTGTCTAAACTCAACCAAGTTATTACAGATGAAAATTCTATACCTTTACAAAAAGTTATGATTCTACATACCTATATATTGGATGACCCTTTTGAAGACTCTCTACAGCTTCTGGAAATCATTCCACCTAATTCACCCCCAGAAGAAACTGATCCATTGGCTCAAACGTATGATCAGGATGAAGTTAAAGCTCTAAATTCTATTAGTGAAAGAGAAGCTAAATCTAGAGCTATAACCTTAGAGATTCTTGGAGATATTCCTGATGCTGATATGAAACCTCCAGAAAACGTCCTTTTTGTTTGTAAGCTCAATCCAGTTACTCAAGACGATGACTTAGAGCTTATATTCTCGAGATTTGGTGAAGTAAAATCTTGTAACATTATTAGAGACTACAAGACTGGAGACTCTCTTCAATATGCATTCATTGAGTTTGAAACTAAACAACAGTGTGAAATGGCATTTTTGAAAATGCAAAACGCTGTAATTGACGATAGAAGGTAAGTTGACTTCTAACTACGATCTTTCCCTTTTCTTCTTCTCCTCCCTGAACTTTATCTTATTTTTGTGATAATTCATCGTAACTTATCTTTTCCATCAACTGAATTAACTCATTATTTCAGAATACATGTTGATTTTTCACAATCTGTTTCTAATTACTGGAAAGATTTTGTTTATCAGAAAATACGCTCAAAACAGGATCAAAAAATAACTCAATATAGAAAGAGATCCAGAATTAACTATTAGCTCAATTTTTTATTGAACCTAATTAATTGACCAACAACACAAAACCCCCTCATTTCTTCAATGTAAATTTATCTAAAGATTATACTGATCCTGATTATATGAATATGCACTTGTGTATATTCATTATTCTGAATTCATTTTCGTCTGACATTTTTAATCATGTAAATTTTTATCAGCGCGCCAAATCATTGTTTTTAATGCTAAAAATTGAGTCTTATTCTTCAAGTAAAATTCCTAAGGACATAAAGAGCAGTTACTTATCTCTAAAGCCAACTTCTGCTTTACTATTATAAATACTACTACTGCTAATAATAATAATACCGCTACTATACTGAAATTACTATTGCCAACGTTATCTTACTACTGCATTACTCGGCCATACAACACAAAATACGATATTGGCGCCACATGGATTCAGGCACAATATTAATTTTTACATCACATGTCTGGCGATACGAATCTGAATACCTAGCAATAGGAGAAGTGAAATCATAAATGCCGTTAGGTCTACTCAACCTCAATATTTTTCATTCTAACTAATAAACCTCCCAGGCGCTGAAGTACCCACACATTGGTATTTACTCGTGGGCTTCCCGCCAAATATATCTCCTCTAGGATCCACTTATAGCAATTTTTGCTCCCGAAAATGTCTATTACCCGCATTACTCCTTTTTAAATTCAGCTCTTTCGTATATTTTTTAAAATTGCAACTTGAATTTATACCCTCTCCGCCTTATAAAGAATTGATTGGTTCTGAGACAATTCCCCACCATTCGCGCTGAATTACCCGCCTCTGTACGCTGGTACTAAATGTCGTGTCTCACGCGTCTCCTATATATATCTATATTTGATGTATAAGGCAAAGTTGATTAGTATAAATATTAAGATTAGTTAATATATCAATTAGTTTTATTAGTAATTATGAATACGATTTGTCAAGTTGATTAAAAGTTATCAAATTTAGAAAAGTGGATTGCCCATTCAATATATATAAATAAATAAACATATATGTATATGTATATTTAAATATTATATATTCAAGTTTATTATATAATATATTCACTTTTTATTTTATTATTAATAAAGGACTTTGCGCGGTAAAGTATATTTCACATTTTACACTAGTGTAGCTTCTCTTAGACCCCATTAGACAACGTAAATTCTTTGGATTTAAACGATTTTAAGAGAAACCTGTAAAACTTGTTAAAATGCCTTTATCTGGAGTTTGCAAGTGGTTTGATTCGACTAAGGGGTTCGGATTCATTACCCCCGACGACGGATCTGAGGATATCTTTGTGCACCAGCAGAACATTAAGGTTGAAGGATTCAGATCCTTGGCACAAGATGAGAGAGTAGAATATGAAATTGAAACCGACGACAAGGGCCGTCGTAAGGCTGTCAATGTCTCTGGTCCAAATGGTGCCCCAGTTAAGGGTGATAGACGTAGAGGTAGAGGTAGAGGAAGAGGTAGAGGAATGAGAGGACGTGGCCGTGGAGGTAGAGGCCGTGGATTCTACCAGAATCAGAATCAATCTCAGCCACAATCCCAGCAACAACCAGTTTCAACTCAGTCCCAGCCAGTTGCTCACTGAATTACTTCAGTTAAAAGGCCTATTAGAATTACAAGTCTACAAAGTATCTATTTCTAGAAGCAACATCACTATTCTTTAAGACATGACTTTTCTCATTTTGCTCGCTGGAGATTTTCATTCAACAATTACTAAATTACTTTAGTACTAAGAATTAATATTCTGTCTACTAAATTAATTTTCTTTGTAAAATTTGGAATTCGTTTGCTGAATTTAAGTATTTTCTTTATTACTTAATAATTGAAATTTCTATTGTGTTAGTTTACATTGAAAGTTCTAATTTTGATGAATAAAAGCGTCTAGAGTTAAACGAGACGAGGAAAAAAAGTAGTCGTTTATTCACATTATAACAAAATCTCTAGGATGATAGTGATACTAATAATAGAAGTTTCCGTCAACTAATTCTATCTTAGTAATGAAATAGCCTTAAATTTGAAATTTTACCAAACTAAACCAATGTTTATTGTGATATCATCTCAAAGCCAGATATTGTTTGTTATATCTGTATAAAGTATTCATTTAGTTTTTGTTTCTTTTTTAATTTGAGAAAGATCTTGGGTTCTTATACTAAACACCTTTGTAATAAATGAGCCTTAAGCTTTACTGGAGCATAAACAGTTGATAGATTATATTATTTCCGATAACTATAATGAATAATATACATTGGTAAATCGACTTTATATGGTAAGATCTTGAAAAAAAAGGATTAATACATATAAATCAGTAGATAATAACTCTCAATGAATTTCAGGAGTTAAACTGGATGATCTTGAAATATTATATGATTGTAGTGTGCTTTGTACCCTGAGCTTCTTCTCCTGTACAAGATCCAACTTGGTTATCGGTGAACATATACAACATTCTGGTAGTAACATAAAATCCTCCAATTATGTTAATGGAGCTGAGTAACATAGCCAAGAACAAGAGGAAAGAATAGACTTGGAAATCAGTGAATAAAATGACTGGGCCACATTCCAACATTGCTCCTATAATGATAATCCCAGATAACGCATTGGTTACAGACATTAATGGAGTATGCAAAGAAGGAGTAACATTCCATATACAGTAATAACCAACAATAACAGAGAGTGAAAATACAAGAATATTACCCAATGTATCGTGATCAATGATATATCCAAGCCCAATAGAAACAAGAACAGAAATGAATACGAAGAATCCAAAAGAGACATTGGAATAGATAACTCTCTCCATAATTGATGAGAATGATCTATGGGATGTTTCTGCTGATGAAGAATTGGAAGATGAAGAAGAGGAGGAATTAGAACTCTCACTCTTTGGTGGGGGTGGTCTTTTATCAACTGGTACATATGTAACTTTTTCGTTAATTGTAACAACCATTTCTTTCAATAGATCATCTTTCATATCAACAGAAAAGTGCTCTGCTCCTCCAAGTTCTTCTAGCATATGTACAACATTCATACTAAATAATTCAGAAGCTTGAGATGGCATAGTTGATGGTAGATTTGTAAGTCCAATAATAGTGACACCACTCTTTTCATCCAGATAGATTTGATCTTTCTTGGTAATTTCACAATTTCCGCCCCATCCAGAAGCTGTATCAGCCATTTCTGCTGCCATATCGACAATAACACTTCCAGGTTTCATAGAATTGACCATTTCTCTGGTGATAATCTTTGGTGAAGGCTTTCCTGGAATTAATGCTGTAGTAATTACAACATCGCAGCTCTTTATCATCTTAGAATAGAGCTTACTTTGTGCTTTTAAGTACTCTGGACTCATTACTTTGGCATATCCTGACCCAGAATCGCCATCTTCCTTAATATTAACAGTAACAAACTTAGCTCCTAAACTCTCAACTTCTTCTCTAGTTGCAGTTCTTGTGTCGCTTGCATATACATCAGCCCCAAGATTCTTTGCAGTAGCAATAGCCTGTAATCCAGCCACACCAGCTCCAATTACAAATACTCTAGCAGCATCCACTCTTCCAGCAGCAGTAATAGAAGACTTTGATAATTTAGGAAGCTGAACAAAGGCTTCAATTACAGCTCTATAACCTGCTAAATTACTCATACTGCTTCTAATATCAAGCTTTTGTGCTCTTGTAGTTCTTGGAACCTCATCCAAAGCTATAGTAGTAACTCCCTTTTTAGCTAAAGATTCAAGCAATGATGGATTTTGTGCTGGCCATATGTAGCTAACCAAAGTTTGGCCAGATTTCATCTGCGAGATTTCTTCATCAGTTGGTTTCTGTACCTTAACAATAACGTCAGATCGACTTACAACGTCTTGACGAGTAGCCATAATTGTGCAAGATGCGTTTTCATACTTTTGATCATCAAACTGACTTTTTGTTCCAGCTCCACTTTCTACAAGGACTCTAAATCCAAGCTTACGGAGCTTTTTGACAAAATTTGGAGCAATAGCAACTAGCTTTTCACTAGGGAGATCTTCTTTTAAGACTCCAATAGTCATAGTAGGGGTAGGATACTCTTCATTATCTTCTTGAGATGCTGTTGTACCGTCAATAGTTTCTTGATCATCATTCAAATTGGCTTTCTTTTGTTCTGGAGATATGGAAATAATATTTTGTAAGACATTAATCATAGAATCTTTAGCATTTCCGAAGATCATTTCTACGTTTTTCATAAAGAAGAGTGGATTGTCAATAGCTGCATATCCTTTCCCTAGACTTCTCTTTGAAACAATAACCTTAGAAGCTCTCCAAACTTCTATAACAGGCATTCCATTAATTTTGGAATCTTTTTCAAGTGCAAGTGGATTTACTGTATCATTTGCTCCAATGACCAATACAACATCAAAACTTTCCATATGAGGATTTACATCCTCCATCTCCTTGACAATAGAGTAGGGAACATCAGCCTCTGCAAGTAATACATTCATATGGCCTGGCATTCTGCCAGCAACAGGATGTATAGCAAATTCTACGTAAATATCTCTCAGTCTAAGAGCATTTACTATAGAAGCTACATCTTGTTGGGATCTTGAAACAGCCATACCATAACCAGGGACTATAAGTACCTTTTTTGCAGACAAAAGATCTCTAGCTACCTTCATTGCATTTGTTTTATTAACATCAGATTGATCTCCAAGAGCTTGAGCTTCATTAGAGTCTCCATTACATTCCCATCCTCCAAGCATTACATTGAGTAGTGATCTGTTCATTCCCAAACACATAATATGAGAAAGGATTGCACCAGATGAACCAATTAGAGCTCCACAAATAATGAGCATCTTTGAGTTGATGAGGAATCCTGTGAATGAAGTGGCCCATCCTGAATAAGAATTGAGCATAGATATTGCTACAGGCATATCAGCTCCTCCAATAGAAGCCACCAAATGTATTCCCAATAACATTGAGAGCAGACTGTTTCCATACATTAAGTAAGTTCTATTTGCATAGTCTGTGATAATGATGAAGACTGACCCCAAGGCTATTAGACCAGCTACCATGAGCGCATTTAAGAAATGACGTCCAGGCAACTTAAGAGCTCCTGAAGGGAATATTTCATGTAACTTTCCTGCTGCAACAATACTACCAGTAAAAGTAATCGCTGAGATAGCCTCTCCAATAAACATCTCAATTGCATGAACAGCTGAGAATTCTTCCTCAGATGACTGGAATGGTGTCCATAAATTTGCAAAAGATATCAACATTGCTGCCAAACCCACAAATGAGTGAAATAAGGCAACTAATTGAGGTATATTAACCCATTGAAACGCAATGGGATATAGGAATTCCAATGATAATTGCTAGAGCAAATGGTACAATGAACATAATCCAATTCATTGTAAAAGTCGGTGCTAAGAAAGTTGCTGCTATTGCACATATTATCCCAACGATTCCCAAAGAATTTCCTCTTTTCGCAGTTTCTTGAGTGGACAACCCTCTCAGACACAATACAAAGCATATGGAGCTAAATACCTCAAGGGAAACACTCAAAGTTGATAAATAATTGACATTTTTGAGAAAAGCTTCAACATAGGAAAAGTATTTATCAACGTACTCTTTACTTGGCTCAAATGCTGGGACGAGTATATTTGACTCTCTATTAGTACTAGGCCCACCTCTTAAATTATTCGAAGTCTTCAGTCTTATTGGGACGTCTTCACAACCAACATTTTCCAGAACTAGGAATAATACCAGACATATCGCCAATATGAGTGAAGTCGAACTTTTCAACATCCAGGCATTTCTTCCTTTACACATTATTCACTCCTTTGGAGTGGTAAATACTCTCCTTTTTCTTTAAAAAATACAACACAAGCCTGTACACACTCAATTCTTAGCTTTATCGGTTATCACGACTTTCTCTAATTTATTATATATTTATATTTAGGGGTATACTCCAAGTTTCTCAGCCTATTAAACCTCTTATTTAATATAAATATATAAATAAATTTTTTGTATAAAAAAATTTAAACTTTGGCTCGAGTTATTTTCTTCTTTTTTTATCTTAATCTCTACCTTTTTCAAACATGCAATTGCAATGAGAACATTGCAATAAAAATATTATTTATGCATATACCGGCGAGACTTTTGACACGTGTCGGGCGGCAACATTGAGCGGGTTAGTATTTTGCATGAAAAAATTATACAAGGCAATAGTAAAAAAAAGTAAAGCGATTTTGGCGGGTGGAATCTGGGCAAGATTGCATGCGTGCATGCGCAAAGAATTGTAGCATTGGTGAATGAGTATTTGTAGAGGTTGAAATAGGATTATGCATTAGATGCTGAGAGTAATAATAAAAGCGAGTTAGAGTTATGGGTTAGAAAAAGTGGAAGCTTGTAGTAGTAGTAGTAGAAGTAGTTGGATTTAAATAATAGTGTAGAAAAAAGAGTCAAATGGTAAAGACAATTAGATTATTATAATTTATATGAATTAGAGAAGCTATAGCAGACGGCCACGAAAGAAACTAAGTAGCTTTTCGAGACCTTTAGTAAAAAATTTCCCTAAAAAGGAATTAAAATAACGATGATTATTAGTAGTAGCGGCTTTTACTTTCTTTTTGATCTTCTTTATTACAAGTGAGCCTGGATCTCGAACTTCAGTAGATTCTGGAATTTGCCTACTTCCATTCTTCTTTGAAGCCTTCGCTAACGATGAAGAACAGTATTCCTTCATGTTATTCATATATGCCAACTCTCTAATGTATGCTTGGTTAATATTTTTCTTTGGTCTTCCTCTCCTACCTGTTGGAGAAGTAACAGAAAATAAAGAAGAATTTAAGGAATCCATAGAAAAAGGAATCACAACATTAGTAGACCCAGATGGTCTAAGTCTGGTTACTCTTTTTGGTGCTCCTGACTGTTTCTTACTAACCTCAATGAGTAATTTTCTTCTAGTTTTGGACCCGATTAATCTATTCTTGTATTCTTGATTTTGTATTTCCTTCAGATTTGTCTGTTCCTCCTTCATACTCAAATTACAAGAGTAATAATTCAATTCTATATTAAAATATTCATTATTGTAGCTTATTAATGGAAAAATGAGATTGTTTTTTGTTTGTAATCCACTATATTCAAACAAACTATCAAGAATTTCAATATAAACAGAAAATAATCCTCCAATCTCAACTAAAATAAACTTCTCTCTCAAATTTACTACAAAGATCACTTTGTTTTCATCCCTCCAAATTTCATTTCCGCTGCTATCTGCCAATACTAATCCATCCTCTTGTATAACCACTTCATTTTGCATGCAATTCTTTTCTTTATAAAGAGAATTTGGCGCCGGCGCCATTATATTCTTTGATATATTTCCTGTTTTAAAGTCATATTTGGATGACTTTAAGATCGAACGGCAACGGAAAAATTTGTCTGTGTGATTTTTGTTAGAGTTTTCACAAAGTAGTGAAAATAGATTGAATATAAAAGGCTGAAATTTTTCATCAACTTTGATAGAAATTCCTAGGAAAAGATGCCAAGTCTTGACTAAATCATTGAAATTCCCAGGAAATCTGAATTTACCTTGATTCATAATCTGTACCTCATATGAAAAACAACCATCAGTATTAAGGTTATTTTCTATAACAAAGTGTTTATTAATAGCGGGAATTTGAGACCAATCCGATAAGTTGTTTAAAATCATAAATTTAGGTTTAATTGTAGAATTTGGAAAGCTTAATGCATTATTTACAAAATATTTATTCCTGGTTATGTTTGTTGAGTTTAAAACGGGGCTCTGGACTCTATTATAAACATTTTTGGCAGAATCTGAGAGGAAATTGAAACGGATAATTTTCATAACTTGTATTAAGTTATCGCAATAACCATTAAAATTCTTCAATATAAAGTATAATATCAAATCTTCATTTGAAATTACAATATCTTTAGAATCGAGTAAACTGATCCATTTGGATTTATTTGGCTGATTAATTATTTCACTCATTTTTAATGGATGATGTAAGAGAATATTAAAGTGCTTTTTTATTTTGTTCATAGAAATATTCAAAATTTTAATAAGGATATTATCCAGATTCTTATCTAAAATAATTTCTTCTTTCAAATCTAAGAAATAACAAATTAAATTAAATATTTGAATAAGCTCATCATCATTAATATTATAAAAAAGATCTTCAACATTTATCTCAAAGCATAACAGTAACTTTGAAAAATCTTCAATTAGAGCCTTTATTTCACTTATTTCAGATAATAAAATGGACAATTCCAAAATATATATAATATGAATCTTCAATATTGAAAATATTAATTTTTCTAGCTTATGTGAGTTATGCATTTTATTAATTGATGGCTCATTTTCCTTAATATATTGAAAAATTTCCAATAATTCTAAGCTCTGAAGATATCCAAGATCTTTAATATTCATTTCAAAGAGGTTTTCTGCCAAATATTTAATAAATTCGGAATATTTAACTCGAATTTTATTACTTTTTTGGCTTTTAGTATAATTATTGATCAAACCTGTACTCTTTGTTGTATACTTATTCCTTCTTACGGATAACTTATCAAACTGAATATCATGATAGTTGAGTTCTTTATATACTTTGAAAACTAACCCCACATTTAGAGGGTGCAAGTTCCCAAATAATGATCTCAACTCCCTCTTACTAATTGTCATTATTATTTATTTAAGATTTCGATTTATTATTATATTTGCATTATTAATAAAGCCATAATGAGTTTATGCATTATAGGTTGTTGTGTAAGCGTAATAATTTGATTTATAATCTTTTTGGAGCGTTAATTTCCGTAAAAATTATTAAAATAAAACTTAAACTAGCACTTTAACTTGAAAGGTATTCTAAAGCTTCCTTTTTTGTGAGCATTGTTCAATCAAATTGCCCATTTATTTATTCTTTATTCTACTTTTTTTAATACTATTTTTTCCGGGGTCAAAATCACAAAATAGAATTTTAGACAAAGTTTTGGGCGCGCGCGGCAACTCAGAAATCTTAATTTGACAATATTACAAGTAAATGCTAATAAAATGATCTAGATAATAAAAATTAATGAAATGAGATTAAAACATCGTTTTCAGTAATACTTTCTTTCTCTTCTTTGAGAAATTTAAAATAACAGCCTAAATATGAATTATTATCATTATTAATATATTTATATATATGGGGGGGAAGAGAAGATTCANNTAATAGGATTATATTTGTATTGTATAAAATAAACATATTACTGCACAATGCTGTAAGCGCATGAATTTAGCAACAATGAGATTATTTTAACTACTTTAGATCAGATGCTAGGCTCAAATGAATATCAATCCTTATGCAATTCTATCGACACTATATGATCGATATTCTCTAATATGAAATAAATCGGGGAATTCC
>NW_667267.1:0-12969 GCF_000006425.1 Cryptosporidium hominis TU502
GAGGACGAAGATTTAGGTAAGAATATTCTTTTCTTGATAAAAAGCACGAATTGTCTGGCCAAACATTTACTTTACATTTTAAAGTTCCAGAAAATCTTCCTCTTGTCTCAAATTCTTTAATAACACTTTCAACACTTGAATCAATCCTATCCAAATCATAATATTTATCATAATTTGAAGTACTTGGGTCAAAATTTCTCATAGAAATAGGATCACGAATACAGGAAAATGGCTTTCCATTTAATAACATATATATATATATATCAGGCTCACTCCCAGGAACTGGAGTTAATAATACTCTTCCAGAGAATAAACATCTCATTTTCATATTTTTTTCTTTTATTGTTTTCATATCCTTAAATTCAATATTTTCTGGAAGACCATTAATTTTTACACACCTGTATGGAAATAACTCAAGGGCATTTCCTCCCTGATGCAAAATCCTTCTTTCATGTTTCCATACTACGCAAATGTGAATTTTAGAATGAGCAATATCCCATATATCAATGTCGCTCCAAGCAGGAACATTGTCTAAAAGAATAACATCTACATAACAAAGACTTGCTAAAAAAAATTGATTCTTCAGGTCTTGGCGATTATAAACAGTGACAAGAGGTTTTAATGCTCCTTCAGTTCTTATTGGATATGATACAAATGTTTTAATTTGTATTTGAATAGTTCCAAAATTATTATCACATTTTTCATTTGAGGCATTGGCATCACCACCATTTAGTCTTGAATTTGAGATGTCAACTTTAAACTTTTCAATTTCACTCATTAATGAATTAATGAAAGATAACTTTGTCTCCTTTTCTTTTATGTTATTTTCATCCAGTATTTGTTTGCGATAATCTGCAACCAAAGACATTAATTGATAATGAGGGAGAAGCTTTAGTGGAAATACTCTCCCGGATGTATAGCTTCTAATCCAATCTTCTTTTGTTATAACTGCTGTTCCAATCCAATTAATTGGATCTGAATTCTCTAAATTATATCTTCCATCTCCAATTGCATTCATTGGCCTCCTCCATTTTGAAGCTGGCCTAAATACCCTAGAATTCTGTGAAGTTTCAGAGATATACCCCAGTGAAACAAAAATTGGCATAGGTTCTTTGGAATCTTCATCGGGAGATAAGAGGCGATGAACTTCATCCAAGTTAGGGTTGTAAATGCAATACTTTCCATCATAAATTTGCGCATTGTTGTAATGCTTGTGCGGAAATTCAACACAAAATTTTAAGGCATTTTCAAATTTAGCATTTCCAATATACTTTCCAATTGATTTTTCAGAGCAAGAGATTTCTTCGCTATCTGATTTATCTGAAACTGTATTAATTTCTTTATTATGAACATATTTTACTTTTGCAACATTCAGTGCATGAATATATGTAGTAAAATCACATTCTAGAGATTTCAACTTTCCAGGTTTTGTACAAGGTCTTGCAACTGCTACTCCAGTACATCTTCTTCCTAAAATTGGATCCCACCTAATACCTTGTTGAAGCCCAAATATTTCCAATGGGTCTTCATATGGTAACCACAATACACATATACAATTTACTGAATTATTTGTATAATCATCTTTGTTTGGAAGTTCAAATTCTCGAACACTTGAAATATAAACCTAATAAAAAAAAAGTAAATAAATAAATATCTTTATATTATAAGAAAGTTTGTATTTAAGCAATATGTCAACAATTTTCTTTTTTGTTAAACAATTGCAAGATTACTTTCCTTGGAATATTTTACTTATAGATCAACTTACCTCAACTCCCAAATTAGCAATTGCAAGATTCAGACTCATAGTCTCCCATCCAGAAAGCTATTACTGTCTAACCAGTATTTTGACTGCTCTTATACACCTAATTAGTTTTTCTATATAATTAACTAGCCATTAAATTGCATTACATGCACAATATTAGACCATCCACAAACGATTCCCGCCAAAAGCTCATGGCGGGTCGACTACCGATATTAGAAAAACAAATGTATGCTAATAGCTTTTGATAATATAAGGATTATGTAATGGCGAGGAAAAAATCTAGGATATTAAACTGAAAAAATTAACACGGCAAAATTAAATATTTTTTTCTAATTTATAGCTAAACAACTCTGCCTGCATAATTTAACTACCAAATTAACCTCGATAAAGTTAGTTTGCAAAAAATATGTAAAAAAAAAAAAGAATTTGAAAATTCTTAATATATTTTTCTATTAAAACTAAACCCTGAGAATTTAAATCAAAGTTGTGCATGTATTATTTTCTGTAATAAAATACTCTATTACAAAAATCTAGTCATAGACGTGTGCATATAACATGTAAAAAACTTTAAAGTAAAAAATTAAAAAGATGTGCTCTAAAGATACAAAGAAAAATAAAATTTTGCTAATTTGTCTGTTTAAATATATCTTATATGTTTTGCAAAGATAACTTCTGCTCACCTCTACTTTCTCTTTTTTTCCACAATTACTACTTTCCTTATAACCAAAAGTCAATGTGACGAATGCAATACGTCTGCGTCTCTTTGCACTCCGAAAATTGTGTGATTAGCAATGAAAAAAAAAACGATTTAAATAAGATAGATTTAATATGTAGTGAAATAACAAATAATTAAGGTTTTGAGTAAAAATAGGGAAACCATTATATTAAGAAAATAAGAAGTATTAGACTACTACTTAAAGTGGGATTAAAATCAATAAGTTATTAGGCGAGAGATTGAAATTTAAGGTCAATTATTATACTGACCTAAAAATACAATATCGCGGCTTAAATCATTTTTAAACAATCTATGCAACAGATGAATCCGTATATGGATTATCAGTTTGTGCGAAATCAAAATGACGGTTTTCTACGAGATGATGGAAATTTTGACAATTATTATGAATATGAGCAAGGAGAATATTATGATAGCAACAATCAATACTATGAGGAGGATGAAATGATAGACCATGAAATAAACCAGAATTTTGTTAATGAAGAAGTTAGCTGTTGCCCAATGGAAATGATTCACCGAAGACGTCATTCATTAAGTTATAAGCCAAATATAAAGAAAGGGGTGCGAAGGACTGATAAAAGTAGGATACCAAAATTTCGTAATCCTTGGGATGTTTATGGCGAATTACAACCTAGAAGATCAAAAGATCTGCCATTAAGTTATGATGAGGCACGATTTATACGTGAAATTTGGCAGGATACTAGAGCTCAATACGAGCCGAGCGATGGAGAAATTGAAGAAGAATTTCTTTTTGAGGAAGAATATGATGACTTGGATGCTGAAAAAAGAAGGAATAATCTCGTTAAAAATGGTGCAAATCTGGTCAGGTACTCAAGACATTATGAATTACCAACTATTTCAACTATTATTAAGTCTTCAAATCCAGAACAATTTAGAAGTAGGTCATTCTCTCCTACTGGAGCTCGAATAAATGGAATTAATAGTCCTAAATTTAACAAAGCTAGGCGTGGGTCCAGAAGCCAAATTAGGGGTCCAACGCGACAACAATATGAAGAAGGAGTGAGGGATGATTTCAATTTTGACAAAGGCTATCAACTTAACAAAAATCAATTTGAATATGATAGAAATCTAGAAATGCAACATATTAATAATTTTAGAGATAGAAGATCTGCAAATCAAGCTGATCAAATTCATGGAGAAGTATTCGAATCAAACTATAGAAATGCTAGAAATGGTGAAATAAATCCAAATGAAGCTTTAAGGGAATCCTCACCAAATATGACTACAATTTCATCAGGTCATAGAAATACTGTATTAGGAGTTCCATCAGAGTTTGAATATTGTAATGACACAAATAATCTTCCAATCTCAGCAGGTGGTTCCAGAAGGGCTACTTCTCCTGATCTCCTTTCACCTACAAAAAGTACAGGAAGAGGCCCTCCTCCAAAAATAGGAATATTGGAACCTGTTGAGACTTCTGAAGGATTGATTTCTCCAGTTAATCAACACAGAACTTCAGTATTGAATACTCCAAGAATGGGTAATTTGACATCCAGGTCTTTAGCAAGCTCTAGGCTAGGATTAAATAAACATGGTAATGACCGGTCTGGAAATTCTCCAGAGAAATTTCCTGTAGTTACCCCATCTGGTAAACAGACCATAGTTTTTCATATGCTTCCAGATTGTGAGAGTAATAACTCCAAGGCAACTATTTTTGCTGATCCAGATACTCAAAATGTTGTAACTGAGTTACATATCAAGCCTGGCGTTGATATTAATGTAATATCTACTCCAACAGGACCTGCAATTGAATATGAAATTTCTGGGGGAAGAAATGCAAAAGCACACATTAACTTTTCAACCAATACAAATCCAGATTCTTCAATAAGCATTGGGGATATTCCAAAGATTCAGACTCCTAGGGAATTTCAAGAACTAAACCACGGGTATGTTGCCGATTCTTCTAATTCACCAAAGGGTCATAATCACAGCTATATTGACCGCTCAAGATCACAGAGCAGGAGGAGGTCCTCTCTGGAAGAAAATGGGGTGAAAAATCATTTTAAAAACAATGAATTCACTCCAAATATGGACGGAAAAAGAACATTCAATAATAATGAAAACTATTTGCAGCATTCGCATCATCAAAAATCACATGTTAATCATAATGCAGATAATTATGAAGTAAAAGGAGAGACTAATGCTTCGAAAAATAACTCCAAAATATTAAATAGTACAATTGATGAAGCAGGAAGAATCTTTTCAGAAATAGAAAGGGATATTCAAGATCAAGCAAGAGATGTTGTAGATCTAACAAGAGATATGCCAGAATATTTTGAATTTGACCAAGGAGGTGTCACAAATATTGAAACTAATACAGATTTTCAACATGCTGAATCGTTGCATAATGCGCCTAGATTATTGGAAAAGGACTCTAATAATTGTGAAGTTTTTCAAAATAAACAGCAAACTGCTATCAGTAAATCAATTGAAAGTAACAGTATTATAAACAATGGTGTCACGAAGGCCCATCCAAATCCATTTCTTCCTATAAAAAAAGTTCAAAAAAGAAGTGGCTTCTCTGGTTGTATAATGAATACATTAACGTGTAGTAAGGTAGAATCAAATGAACTCAAGACATTTAGAGCATTAAACCCTGTTGAAATGGTCAATCGAAGTTCCGAATTTTATTAGTTTATTAATTATGACTGCCAGATTTACTATATCATTCAACAATTAATAAGGGGTTATTTTTTGCAAAGTTAAATAATTACTGGATAAAATGTCATTTTTTATATTTTAATTTGTTCAATAATGCAATATTAAGAGACAGGTTCTATTAAAAAAGAGTTGTGATCTAAGCAATAAGTTCATTAAAGGTTTTTTTGGGAATATCATATTTTACAACATTCAAAAAATCACAAACAAATGACATGCAGATGACACATTATCATAAGTCTGCTTAAAAAAAATACTAAAGAGATACATCGCCATTTTAAACATAAATAGAATGATAAATTTCCAGTAAACTTGTAAGACTGTAAAATATGAAAGACAGCAACAATTGTAAATTGAGTATTTAGAACTAAGTGCAGAAATATTCAAGCATTCAGAATAATATTCAGTGATTAGTTTATTAGAAGCTTTAATTGGCTAACTCGTTACCTTCTTGTTTAATTGTAGTTCATACTAGATTAAAAATGTGTATTTATAATGTTTTCTTTTTTTTGTATTTAATTGGCGGTTTATGTAAAGAAAAACTTGTAGACAAAAAAAAAAATAGTTCCCGCCAACTTGTCAAAAATATTGCAATAAATATAAGTTTTTTGAAAAAAAAAGTGTGAAAAAGGAAAATAAAGTGAGATTTCTGAAAAAAGAGGCTAAAGTTAGAGAATATTGGATAATAGATAAACCCAATGGTACAAAATGGAAAAGAAAGCTTTTTTATTGGAACAGGTGGAATTTCTTTGGAAGATGTTGCATTGATTTCTACAAGCGATAAATCTGAATTTGTGGTAGAGCCAAAGTTGAGAGAAAGTGAAGGGTTAGAACAGTTAGAAGATGGAGATTTTTGGACAGGTGACAATGAAGTGGGGATGGTTCAAGAAGGTAAGGAATTGAGTTTAAGTGAGGTAAGAGCATTAATGCTAACTAAAGCAGTGGGAATAGCAATCGACGGAAAGGGAATATCTAAGAGGTTAATGATGTGGTTGTTAGATCAATTAAGAAACAAGGGTTCAACATTAGTAAAGGTGAAATATTTGAGTACTGATGAGTTGACTTTAACTAATTTGCTGGGTGAATATTCAAGAATTTCAGGCCATAAAGTATCAAAAAGAGATGCAAGAGCCTTTACAAAAGGTTTTAGTATGACAGTTTCTCAACTTGCTCTTTATTTGGGTATTTCTTCCTCTTTGAAAAGCTTTGGAGAATGTACTTTGGCAATACTGGTGGAGGCAATGTCTTTTCCATTATGTTTTTTAGCTCACTTATCATCCATTTCTAGTGGTGGTTTAGCTGAAACTACAAGGAACGTTAGGTGGCTTCTAGAGGATTCAAAAATTCAAAGGGAGAATAGATGGAAGAACAAGAGTCTTGGAGTGAAGTTATCTGAGATTTTGTGTTCACTAGGTACTTTGCAGAATTCTATAGAAAATTTAAGCAAATGTATTAAGGGATTCTATACTAAGAGTGGTAATGTAACTACAAGTACAAAAGGTATTGAAAACTCGATTGATTATATTAAGATTATGCCTATTTTGGAGCCACTTAAGAATATTATATCTTCACTTAATTATATGAAAAAATCAAGTATCGAGTTTTTGGATTTATTTTTAAGAGATACAATTAAGGAGGAAATAGTTTCTGAGAATGACTTCTCTAAATTTGCTTTAGATTCAGAGATATCAGTACAAGGTTTAAATATAGAGCAGATATCAAAGTCTGTAACCCCATTAACTATAGAAGATTTGTCTCATATTAACTCTAGAATTAGTGAAATGATGAATGGACAATTTGACTCATCTATAATATTAAGAATATCTACAATGGAGGAGTCTAAGGAATTGATTGATGCATTAAAGGTTTTGACTAATGAGAATATTGAAATCTTTACAATTATTTGTATTTTATCACTTCAAAAGCTTGCCGACAAGAATTACCAACAATATTTATCTAGTATTGAGAAAGCTAAAAGAAAAGTAAAAAAGAAAGTTCAATAGCTTCTCATGAATCAAAGAATATCCATGAATTTAGACAATTTATGATTAACTTGATATTAGATTCACCAATATTTGAATCAAGTAAAAATGGTATTGAAAGTAATATTTATTCCAAAATACTAGAGATTTTCCAGGATGGAAAAATCTGTAAACTTGATTCAACATTAAAATATATTACAACTCCTCAAAATCAATCTCTTAGACGTCCAAAAATTCCAAAAGGAACTCAAGATGTTACTCCTCAGAAGATGGCAATTAAGAATCTAGTTTTTGGAATGATTAGAGAAGTATATAGAGCTCATGGAGCAGTAGAAATTGATACTCCAGTATTTGAACTCAAAGATACGCTTTTAGGTAAATATGGAGAAGATTCAAAGCTGATTTACGACTTAAAAGATCAAGGTGGAGAACAGCTTTCACTTAGATATGATCTTACAGTACCTTTAGCTAGATATATTGCAACATCTGGTCTTGACCACCTTAAAAGATATCAAATTGGAAAAGTATACAGAAGAGATGAGCCTCAAATGGCAAGAGGAAGATTTAGAGAATTTTATCAATGTGATTTGGATATTGTTGGTCATTATGATTCAATGGTTGCAGACTCTGAAATCATCAAGATTGCAACTCAAGTATTATCTTCCTTTTCTAATTGGATTGGGCAATTCATGATTAAGATAAATCATAGACAACTCTTGGATGGTATACTTGAAATTTCAGGAGTACCTAGTGAGAAATTTAAAACAACCTGCTCATCTATTGACAAACTTGATAAGGAACCATGGGAAAGCGTGAGAAATGAAATGATTAATATTAAAGGCTTATCAGAATCCAGTGTTGATAAGATTGGATCAATAATTCAATTAAAAGGAACTCCATTTGATGTTTTAGAAAAGATTAAATCTAATCAAGAAATGATGGAAAATAAGAACATTATGAAAGCACTAGAAGAGCTGGAAACTCTTTTCAAGTATACAAAGAGTTGTAACAACTGTATTAACTATCTTTCTTTTGATCTTTCTCTTGCTCGTGGATTAGACTATTATACTGGAGTTATATATGAAGCCGTATTAATCTCAAATGAGTTAAATGTTGGTAGTATTGCAGCAGGTGGAAGATATGATCAGCTTATTGGAATGTTTTCTCAGAAAAATATCCCCGCAGTCGGCTTTTCTGTTGGAGTTGAGCGTATTATGAGTATAATTGAAAAAAAATTCGAGACTTGTAAAACTTACAATCACTCCTCAAAAGGATCTTTCACGGATGTACTTATTTGTAATATTGGTGATTCCTTCCTTGAATATAGATTCAAAATTGCGTCATTATTATGGGATAATCACATTTCTTGCGAAATTTCCCTTACAGGAAATGGAAAACTTAGAAAGCAACTCGACTATGCTTCCAATAATAATATTCCTTATTGTATTATTATCGGAGAAAGCGAAGCTTTAAAGAAGACTGTTCAATTCAAATTCATCCATAATAACCAATCAGAAGCAGAAGCAGAACAAACTACTTCTATTTCTTCCCAAGAAGTTCATATTAATGATCTTGTTTCTCATATCCAATCAATTATTTTACAATTTGGATCAACCTATTCTAAATTCTCTTCAGAATTCAAAATGTAACTCTATCACATAATTGTTTAAAATTAATACCAAAATTGATAAACTACTCAAAATCTCGCTAATATATTAAAGAACTAATTAAAATTCATTTTATAGGCTTTATTAATCACTAAATAAATAGATTTAACTATAGTATTCTATATATTTTCTATTCTAATTTTTTTCTTCTTCTATTATAATAATTAAATCAAATATTTCCTACTGTAATTACAAAAGAAAAAAAATGGTATTATAATTATCTCTTTCATTTCAATAAATAATGACTTTTGTTCAAGTTTATATTATAATTCAACTCATTAAAAAAAAAAAAAAAAAACATGCAACGTTGGCGCGCTCTCTCTCTCTCTCTCACACACACATTTATTTTAAATTTATTTTCGTGCATGCAATTATTTATAATTAAAATCAAGATTTATCTTTTAATACACGAATTGGACTATTAAATCTCTTTGAATGTTTTGGTGAAAAGTGATACAATTGTAGTCCATAATCTTGGAATCTATGTATTGCATAATCACCAATTAATAATAATATTCTTTTAAAATCTCTTTTTGGTATTGATAATAAAGCTGTTTTTTTTCCTTTAGATATTACATTTGATGTTCTTTCATCAAAACCTTTAATTATTGCCCATTCACCAAAATATCTACTTCTTCCTATTGTATAATCACTCAATTCTTCCATATCACCCATTGGTACACCTTCTATCATTACTTCTCCATCAGCAACAATATAAAATCTTAAATTTTCTGTATCACAAGGACCCATCTCTAGAATTATATCATTATCCATAAATATTTCAATTCTAAGACAACATGCAAATTTTTCTAATACATTTATTGGCCAATCACGTATATTTGGTGTTTTTAATAATACTAAATAAATATTCTTAATCTTTTCAACTCTATCATTAATCATCTCAATTATTTGATCAATATCATTTCTAGATAATAAATATACTATTGAATCATTTTTTGCTACTAATGATACTTCTGATGCTTGTTTTAATGAATAATATTCTTTCCAACCATATAATTTTATATCATCTTTTTCTTCTTTAACAATTATTTCTTCTAATTGAGAATCATAACCAAAAAATCCTGTCTGCATTACTGATAATTCTCCTCTATATAAAATTACCATTGGTGCATTTGGATCTCCTTGATTAATAAATTTTGAACCTTTTTTTACTTGTTTTCTTTCTAATAATGATATTAACCAAATACGTTGATTACTATTTAATACTGTTAATGGTTCAATATTATCCAAATTTGTTAATAATTTAATATTTTCTCTATTATCTAATAATTTTAATTCTTTCTCTTTTTTACAACTAACATCTTCATATTTTGTTGTTAATTTCTTATAATCTAATACACCATTACTATCACATAATTTTGATACTGATCCTCCTCCACCACCAAAATAATCTTGAGCCATACTAAATAATCCATATCCTGATTCTTGTTCATGTGCTTCTTTTTTACTTATTTCACCTGATACTAATTTTGATAATGTTGTTAATGATATTGTTTTTGTTTTTAATACATCAATTTGTTTTAAAAATAATTCTGTTGCTTCTGGACGTGTAAAACCTGCTCTTCCACCTATTACTATAAATGTATCTGTTGATATACTACCACCTGGTACTACACCTCCAACTGTTGTAAATGTATTAAATACACTTCCATCTATTTCTACTAATCTTCTATTAAAATCTTTTAATGATAATTCTGAAATCTTCTCAAAATTTCTATAAAAAGTACCAATATATAAACGATCATCTAATGGAGAACAGAAATTTGTAAATATTGTTGTAATATCTGTAAATGTTGCTTTAATATGTAATACTTTTGTTTTATATTCTGCAAATGCATCAGTATCTATCCAATTTCCAATAAATAATTTATCATATTTTGGCCATTTTATTATTAAATCTTTATCTGGTTGACTATCTTCATCAAATAATGTTATTGGTGGTTTATTTTTCATTTTTTCTTTATTTTCTTTTGATACACATTTTTCATACATATAATTAAAACAATCTCCTAAACTTATATGTTTTCTTAATATTCTTGATTGTATATCTGCTTTTAAATATTCTAATGAAATTTTTTTCTCACTTTCTGATAATTCATTATTATCATTATTATTTTCATCTATAGAATCTTTATCACTTTCATCATTACTATCACTATTATTATTATTTTTATTTTTATTTTTATCATCATTATTACAATCTTCATTATCTTCTTCATTTTCAATATTATTATTACTCTTTTTTCTTTTTTCTATTTTTAAATTCTTTCCTATTCCAACTTTTGGAATTAATTTTAAATCAGGATATCTTAATTTTTCTTGTATTGGAATTGGATTTTTCTTTTCTAATTTCTCATCCATTTTTATTAATTCTTGTTTAATTTCATCATTTAAAACTGAATTAATTATATCATCAGATATTGTAATAATTATTACTGATTCACATTCTGAATCACAATAACAACTATATGGANTATTTCATTCTATTGATTAAATATTTATCACCAATACTTGTTCCTGATGATTTTTTTCTATAATTTTCTGGAATCTTTGTTAAATCTTCATCTACTATTAATGAAACAGATCCTTCAAATATTAATATAAAACTTTTGGCTAATTCTCCTTGTTTAAATATACATGTTTTTGATGGATATCTTGTAAATATTGAATTATCATATAACTTCTTTTGATTATTTGAATCTAATTTACTAAAAACTTTATCTTGTTTAAAATAATCTTCAATTGCTAAGAAACCATCTTTTAATTCATTTATTTTATTTTTTAATTTAATTTCCCATATCTTTGGACTTAATTTCCATAATACTGTTTCTTCATTAGTTCTTAAAAATTGTTTACTTGGTTCTGATTTAAACATTCCAATTCCAACAACATCACCAACTTTAAATGTTTCTAGTATATTTTCGCCATACCATAAAGATTCAATAGAATCAACAGCTCCAGAAACTATTACTGAAAGTGAATAACCTTTTTCATCAATAGCTAAAATTTGACTAGATGCTGATAATTGTTCTCTCATAAAGAAATTTTCTGCAATATGTAATAATTCTTCTCTTCCTATTCCTTTAAACTCTTTAATTTTTTCAGATGTTAATGCTTGTACTACAATATTTAATTCAGATTTTCTTTTATCTTCATTAATTGGTATTTTTCTTTGTGGTACAACTCTCCAAATTGCCCATTGTGAATTTCTATTTGATTCATCTTCATAAACTTCTTTTGCTGTTATATGACCTTGTAAACATTGTATTACATCTTGTACTTCAACATATGCACCATCAATATTTCCTGTCATTTCTTTAAATAATGATTTTAATGCATTTTGATTATATCCAGAATCAATACAAATTTTAATAAATTCTTCTTCTACAATAGTTTCATGATCAAATAGATCCTTTTTCTTAAAAGCTTCTTCAATGGTACCATATATCTCCTTCAAATGATTACCTATTATCTCAGGATCAGCATTTTTAACTGATTCTAATTTATATAAATATGAATACATTGAACCAATAGTTAAAGAACCACCTTGAGATTTTGTAATTTTTCCATAAAATTCTTTGTTTTCTGCGAAACTTAAAAAAATATTCAATTTTTCAATAAAATCTCCAAATTCAGATAATGTTGCATTTTTATTACCAAATTTATCACCACACATCTCTTTATATGCAGCAATTCCTGTCTTATAAACCTCCTTGATTCTACTTCTTAATCGATCTTCCAGTGGTAAATTCTCTGTTTCTGGATCTAAATTCATTAAAATTGCTCTTTTTGTTGGATCTTTTTCAAAACTATTCAAATCTTCCTGAGTTTGAAAATCTAACTTATTAATATTACTACTTGATGATAATTTCTTATTCAATTTCATTTCATTTTCAGAATTTGATGATTCAGATTCTGATCTAGATGAAGAACTTGATTCTGATCTAGATGTTGATCTAGATCCTGATTTTGAATTTGAACTTGAACTTGAACTTGATTCTGATTCTATACTATTTTCCGAATTTGATCCAGAACTTAATTTATTTTTTGATTCAGACTTTAATTTATCCTTTGATTTAGATTTTGAAGCAAATTTTTGAATCTTTCTCTGAGTCTGATGATCCA
>NW_667272.1:0-13096 GCF_000006425.1 Cryptosporidium hominis TU502
AGGAAATTTTTTTGAATACACATTAAGAATAACTTATTATTTTAATTAACTTATATATCGGGACATATTATTTGCAAATAAAATTTTATTAATTAAAAAGACTTATCAATGAATTCTTTGGAAAATCAAAAACCAATTAAGGAAAATGAGATTGAGTTGGAAAATGTGTTAGTTAAACAACCTATATTAAAAGAGGTTGATGAAAAAATTGAAAACTTTACAAAAAATGACTCAGAACCAACTGTCCAAGTAAATTTGAAAGAAGATTGCCACCTTGTTGCATTAAATATTGGAAGCTCGAATTCTGCAAAAAGCAGTGTTTCTAGTTTGGAGTTTATCCGACAGTATACTGATAAAAAAGAGGCTATTTTTCTAATTGCAGAGTATTTACTATTAATTTCTTCAATAATTCTTGGAATATATATTGCTTACCAGGAATATGAATTAGAAAAGTTCTTAAAAAATAAAAATGGTTTTGAAAAAACTGCTAATTATGTAAAACAAGCAAATATTATGACCATTATAACAACTACAGTAATGGCAACTCAGCTAATTATTAATTGTATTTTTGGGATACTTTTTATATTATTTAAACAAGGAATCATAGTAAGATGGATTAATATATTCAAATCCAAGTTATTTATTGATCAAGTTTTTATTTGGCAATCTCCATTTATTTCTTTACCAATCATAATTACAGCCATGGTAAAGCTTATGGTAAATTTTAGATCCAATTTAGAGGAGATTATGGTACTTCAAGAATCTACCCTTATTATTGAAACTTCAAATTTTGCTCTAAATAAACTTTATTTCATTATAATTTACTACTCAGTTTATCTCTCAACTAACTTTATTGTGGAACTCTTTGTAGTTAGAAGACAATATCTTGGGAACTTCATTCAATCTCAAAGACTTGGAATTCTTGATTACTCTATTGCATATATAGGAAACGCTGCTCTTGTTGCTTCATTAATTCTTTATTTTTTCAAATTCAGATATTCTAGTTCAGCAGAAAGCAACATAGACCTAAAATCACAAGTAGACTATTACTATAGAACCGTACTTGCCGCTGCTACCCATTCCGGCTTAATTGCCATATCAGTTGGTATTCTTGGCTACATTGCCTCCTTATCTTGCAGTAAAATGCTTATTTTAATCTCCTTAATAGTAAAGTTCTACTCAACATTTGTATTTTCATGGTCCTGCTCGCTTGTTTGGTTTGGAAATCATCTTCTAAAGTTATTTTGCAATATTGATTCAATTGCTCCAAATTTATATAGTTTACCCACACAAGACTATTTGGCTTTTAAAAATGCATGTTTTACCCGCCCAAATTTTTATATGATTACAGTTTTAGTAATTATCCAACTTACTCTTTCCATATTTACTTTAGTTTTAAACTTTCAATTCTTAATTAGCAAGAAGATTTGGAAGTCTGAGCCTAACTAGTTATTAGATTTAAATTTGGCGAAATCGAACGAAGTTACAAATGTTAGATAATAAATTTAAATAAAATAAAATGACTAAAATTGTTATCTAATCTACTTTTTAAACCTTTTCGTAGTCTAAATTCCCTTCCATCTTCTTATTTTCAGCCAATTTCCTCACTGCTTTGAGAAAATCTTCTTCAATAATGTAGTCTCTTTCAGCTCTAATTGCAAACATTCCTGCTTCTGAACAAACATTTCTCATATCTGCTCCGTTAAAGCCATCACAAAGCTTGCAAATAGCATCAAAGTCTATTTCTCCTTGTTTAGCTAACTTAGAGGAATGAATCTTGAGGATTTCAACTCTTGAGGTTTCATTCGGAAGAGGAATTTCAACCTTTCTGTCAAGTCTTCCAGGTCTTAATAGAGCTGGATCTAACACATCAGGTCTATTTGTAGCCATAATTATCTTAACAGCCCCAAGTTCATCAAAACCATCCAGTTGGTTTAATAATTCCATCAAGGTTCTCTGAATCTCACGATCAGCCGAAGTACCTTGGGAGAATCTCTTTCCGCCTATAGCGTCAATCTCATCCATAAATATAACGCATGGTTGGTGATCCTTAGCATAACCAAACATTTCTCTTATAACTCTCGCACTTTCTCCAATGTATTTGTCTACTATTGCTGATGCAACAACCTTCATAAAGTTACAATTCATGGATGAAGCCATGGCTCTAGCCAAAAGAGTTTTGCCAGTTCCTGGGGGCCCATACAAAAGTACTCCCTTAGGAGTCTTAATTCCGACTCTTTTAAATAGCTCAGGATTAGTCAAAGGAAGTTCAATAACTTCTCTTATCTCCCTGATCTGCTCATTCAATCCTCCCACTTGAGAATAGCTTACGCTTCCAGGATCTTCGTGAAGCATATTGTAAACCATTGGATCAACTTCTCTTGGAAGCCTTCTCATTATAGTCAAGGTAGTTGCATCTAAAGCAACTCTAGTTCCAGATGTTAATTTGCTTTTATCAAGCTTTGATCTACATCCTACAACATATCTAGGTCCTGTTGAAGCCTTTACTATACACTTTTCATCATCCAGATGTCTCAATACTTCCCCTATTATCTGACCCACACTCTGCAATGCCTTCAAATCATCCTCTGTCTTATCATATACCTTGCTTAGCTCCCTAATCTCCATTCTCTTCTTTTTCAAGCTAACTTCCAGTTCCCTATGCTCTTTAACTTTTTGAGCGTAAGTTGCTAAAGTATTCTTATGTTCATCTTCCCCACTCATCTTTGTCTGTTCTGCATCCGCCTTTGAATATCCAAGTTCTGCTATTTAAAATCTTTTTAACGAAGTATACTTATTTATGAAGACTATATTCTATCTCTCTCCACACAGAATTTACTCTTAAAAAGTTCTGTAATCACTTGTTTCCACCTATTTTCCAATTATTTACAAATCCAAAGAGGATCTGACTACCTCCCCTTAATTGAAGTACGCAATTGAATAGTCTTTTCCTTTGAATCCTTTCTGTCACAACTCTCCACCTCAAACTCTAGTAAGAAATCTTCTCACAATTATCTCGAAGTAAAGTAATTTTAAGTGGCTTATTTTTCCCCACTTAATCAAAATTTTTTTTCGCTTTTTCTTTAATTCAAATTAAATTATTTTTTGGCTCCTCTTTTTATTTTTCATTACGTTAATAATTAAATTTCAATACCGGTGATAAATGGCGCTGGCGCCAAATAGTTTACATGCACATGCAAATATTGGAAACAGAAAAATTGAAGGAAAAAAAATTTAATTGGAACTAATCTATTTGAAAACAATTCAAATATAGTATAACCATTGCTCATTGGCTAGGGTGAATTTCGTATTATGCTGAATTTTTATTTTGTTTTCGAAGCAAATATCGTTCTCTTGCTTGCTGTATTTTAATAAGTTTCAAATCCTTGCTAGTTTTTGGAACTTCGTCATTATTTACAACATAATAGTCTTTGGTTGTAGAATTATTAGCTGAATTAACATTATATATTTTCAATTCTTCTTTTGGGCTACCAGAAGCAATTTGTTTATCGATTTCTTCATTTTTTAATTCATTCATTGACGGGGAAAGTCTCATTTCAAAAATACTTGAGGGTCCACCAATTCTAGGATCCTCACCTTCTGATAACTTCCTATTTGTTAATAAATTTTTGAGCTTTTTTCTTTCTTCCAAAACATCTTTATATGCATCAGTAATAAATACTTGAGTGTTTCCTTCTTCTTTTATTTCCTTTTGAATCTTTTCTTCTTGAATTTCTTGTTTTTCAATATTTCTCAACTCTACATACTCTTGTATTCTGCTTAAATACTTTGATTTACCTAAAGAAGCTTTCTTTGGCTCATCCTTTTTCTCTTCTTTATCCTCAGCTTCTATTCTTTTTACCGTATTTGACCTGTCAAAGTCCTCCAGTAACTCTGGATGTTCATCATAAAACTTAATAGATTTTTTGTACTCATAGTTTGTACTGATACTCTGAAAATTATCCGAGTTTTTTGAGCCTAAGTCTTCTGCATTATTCTTTTCATCTTTCTCGCTTTCAAACACTTTTTCCCCCAAAAAAACATTTCCCAGACTGTTTGGCCCCTTCTCTTTGGATTTTCCTAAACTAAAAGAAAATTTTCCTTTGCTCATTCAAAAACTTCTCACATTCAAGCCTTGGAAAGTTTATATATTATAACTTGGCATACTTGGCGCCAAAACGTGTTTTAATATATAAATATATATAAAGTTATTCATTAATATTTAATTGTAAATATATATATTAAATTAACTTATTACTCTAAGTTGGGATGCCATTTTATAGTATCTAGTAGTAATAATATTACCTCTATGTTGAAATATTTGGCTTTTCTTCTTAAATATAGGATTTATTTGAGTTTCTTTTCTGCTAATACTTCCATTTTTATTAACATCACAGATAATTTGAGTATTTGTGTTGATTTTATATTCGCTACTATTTTTTATGGTAGTATTATCACTTGCAATATTATCTTTTTTTAGATCTGGTACAGATAAGGCTTGAATATGCTTGAGATTCTCCATTTTTGAAGGTATATTTTCTTCAAAACTTCTAATATTCTCTATAGATTGACTATTTTTAAGTAATCTATTTTTGTCAATTGCTTCTCCTTTTTGAGCAGTAATGTTTATATTTGATTGAGAAGAGATAATATTTTGAGGTAAACTCAGCTCTCCTTGATTAACTTTCCTATTTCTGCTGTCATCTTGCTCTAATTTGTTAGTAATATTATTATTAGGAAAACTCTTTTCTGTATCAATAGCCTCACCTAAATTTTGGCTTTGCATCAAATTATAGTTATCATTACTATCATTTTCCTTTCTAAATTTCCACCATTCCTCCTTACCTCCGTTCTTCTCCTTCTCTACTAAAAACATTAACTTTTTAGATACTCTGTTACATTCAATATCTTCCCCCTGAAAGTATCTATTCTTATTCAAATCAATTCCTGTTTTTCTTAAGTTGTAGTCTTTTGGAGGAGTTGGAAGTGATTTAGAAACGAAACATATCGGATATGGAAATACTTTGGAATCATTTGATAGTCCTATTCTGCATTCATCCACATTCTCAATACCTGATTCAACTATAATTTCTGTATTATTCTCTTGAATAATCCTATCTGAAACTAACATATTCTTTGAACTAGATTCAATATTAAGAGAAAAATCTAGCTCGTTTTCTGAAATTAAGGAGTCCTTACCTATTTTTGACTCATCTTGAGAGTTATTTTTTAGGAAACTTTCCTGATTTTCTTCCTCTCCCTTATTTAATCTATTCCTAAATAAAACCATCTTCTCCTTTAATTCTGCCATCAAGCATCCGTAATTAAAAGCAGCATCTCTGTTTTTCATTATCGGCATTTTCCCTGTAAAATACTCATAACACTGACAAATACTTTAAACTGCTCAATAATAATTTTACAACTCTTCTTATTTCAACCTTCTAATTTCTATTCTTCCTTCCCTCCAAACTATTAATATCTCTCTTAATTATTTTTTAATCCAATGATTGTTATTCCTTTATTTTTTTGTTTATGCTCAAAAAATTATTATAATAGTCTAGATATTGTCCAATATCCTACTCCTTCTTTCTCTTCTTTTCTCCTTTTTAACCTCTATATTTTCCTTATTCCTATTCTTCTTGCTACTTCCTTCTCACTTCATACCTTAACAGAAATGCATTTTCTCCATGGGCGGGTCAGTGTGTGCCGACCCTCTTTGGGCGGCAAAAGTCCGATTGGGCCCACTATTACAAATTATTTGCATGCAAATTAATAAGCACAGGTATTGGCGGTAAACTTGGGAATTTTAATAAATGAGCAGAAAAAAAAAGGAACAAAAGTTGTTGAAAGAAACATTTTCTACGAGAAAATAAGCATTAACTAATTATATTTGGATGATTAATTTATCAAGTATTATGTAATGCGTGAAAATAACTCAAATACAAAGTTTTGATGCCAATTTTATTCTACCGACATACTTTTCCATAAATATCGCGTATTTTATTTCATGTGTACATTCGTGTACTGTATTCTGCTCAAATTTAAATAATAGAACCGAATGGGAAATTAAGATAACGGAATTACTGTTCTGATTTCAGATTCACTCTGTTTCAAGACTGATGAAAAACCTGCATTAAATAATTAAATTTTCCCGCTCCAAAATTTTCTATGAGCTAATAAAAGCCCTCAAAGTAATGTGCTCTAATTTCCACGTAAGTATCCTTAAGTTTGATTCCACTACGCCAAAATAAGGAACAACAGAAAAAGAGATATTAAAAACCACATACTTTGATGATTTATACTAAATTTCAAGATGAAGGAAATGTGTTCATATTAAACACAAATTCTAGTATTTAATAATCTTAGCACTAATATTACTATATGCTGCTTTTGCAACAGTGAAATAAAGTAGGCTTGCCGGTGAAACCGAAAAATTTCCATTCAAACCCAACACTTGATTTGTGGTATTTAAGATAATGATAGGAGTGGTATACTATAAGACTTTAATTTTTGTTCCTACCCCCTTGTTTTTTCTTTAAATAATTATAACTTAAGAAATCTGTAAATCACTCACACTACTTGGGATTTCATTTCTCCTTTCTAAATTGTATTTCCCTCCTAATTTGCTTCAATACTTGTTGGTGCAATGTTCACCTTTACTCCCTATTTCCAATTGAAATTCCCTATTCGGACAAACATCCTAGCACTAAATATAGATAATCCTCAATTATTACCCAACAAAGAATGAATCTATTATAAGGTCTTCATCCCATGCATTTCTTTTGAACCATGGGTTTCCATTGTTACGGTTCACATCAGAACTAACATTTCTCCGATCTGAGTTCTCATTATTTACACTTATTCCTCCACCATTAACTGATCTCTCATTATTTTCACTGTTATTTCTACTTTTGTTCCTATTAGAGTTATCTTCGTTATGATTACTCGAGCATTCTTCAATAGGTCTTCTAGATCCAACAACTGAAGTCGAAATATTTTCTGTTCCGGATGTACTCAAACAACTTGTATTACTACTTTCTCCAGAAGTTCCCGTTGTGAGGCAACCTCCTCCAATACTTAAACTCTCATTGCTTTGAGAAGTGTTAGTACTAATTACATTTTCATTAGTTTTCAGTATTTGAACTGCATTATTATTAACAGTAGAGCCGTTATTAACACTTCTAGTACCGATAACAACATTGTTATTAGAAGTAGATGTAGGGGGTGTAGAGATAGTTCCACCAATATTAGTATTACTGTTTGACTTGCCAACGGAACTAACTAAATTGGAATTAGTATTCATAGATGAAGAAGTCATTGCTTCATTGTTTGTAGAAGAACTCCAACAATTCTCTTCAATAACTGGAGAAATACACCCGTAAGAAGATTCTGAAATTCCTATAGCATTGGAAAATTGTCCGGAATAAGTATTTCCAGATGCTGGAAATCCCATGGAAATTCCTTGAGTTGATTGTGTAAACATTATTGACCCTTTTGATGATATTCCATTTCCCTGTGAAGATGAAGACGCAGAAGATGATGATGATGAAGACGAAGATTGAGTCTTTCCTGATTTTCCCAACGCAACCAAACCTGATTTAACTGAGTAAGTAATTCCTTCTCTTGAAGAACCTGGAGCAGCGGAATAGGGAGTCTCGGGAATTGAATGCATCATGCCAGAAACTACTGTTCCAACCCCAATTAATGATTGTTTTTCTGGAGAAATAATGGTTGAACAAGAACCAACTCCAATAGAAACAGGAGTTGAAATTGAGGGAGAAGAAATTTCTGGAATCATCATAGAAGTAGAAGATGATGTTGCAGTCGAACCTGCTGAAGAAATTATTTGTCCAATTGATGGAGACGAAGCCAACTTTGAATTACCCGTAGTTCTAACTCCTCCGCATGCAGTAGTAGCTACAGATACTCCAACTCCCCCATATGATGAATTATTTAGTAACTCATCACTTTCAAAAGACTTTTGAACTTGATCATACCCCAAACCACCTAGTGAAATACACGTTCCAGCTAATCCTCCTGGGGTACTTGATGGAGTAGTAGAGGCAGTAGAAGAAGCTGATATATCCAAAATCTTCTGTTGTATAGGATGATCTTTAAATCTTGGCTCAGGACCCACAAAACCAACTCCAGAAATGGAAGGATGCAAAATAGACTTGTTTTTTGGGGATTGACTTGAAATTATGGGAATTTTTCCAGGGCATGGCTTCTGATCTGTAACAGAAGCTGAAAATTCTGCATTACCAAATGCTATCATCCCATCCATTGTGGAATATACAGAATTTTCCACTAATCCTGCTCTTCCTTCCCCTTCTCCATTCTGAGATACAACCCTTGGAGACCTCGATTCTATTGTGATCATTGTCTCGGAAACTCCCCCTCCTTTTCCCCCCCCTGTACCACTAGTGCTATGGCAATTTCCTGTGGCAATTGTCGAAATCTCGTTCAATACCTCTCCAACTTTCGATGTGTAGTTATTTGCATCTTTCAAATTACATACGCCATTGCCTTTATTTAATACTTTCGTAGGAATGCAACCCGACATAGAAGTTACAACAAGTCCTCCTGCAGTTGCTGCCCCACTTGCCTCCCTCTCCATATCTACCCTAGATGACCTTCGCTTCCTCCCAGTTCTACATCTTGCACCCCCTCCAGAAACACGGTTATCCTCATATATACCATTAGAATTATATTTACAAACACACTCCACACTTGACTTTACGCATGCGGAACGTCCGCATGAACTAGAATTTCCCGCCGCGCCATTTCCGCATCGCATGCATTTGCCAAAGGCGCCATTCTGTTGACCATTCGGTCCATTTGGATTTGAATAAAGATAGCGAAGTCTCCATTCCTCAGCAAGTCGTTTAGCTTCGTAAAATCCATACTTGTTAACAGAAAATGATTTCTGTTGTCTGTTTTTTGAGGGGCCATATACAGCTCTCCATTCTCCTTTTTGGAAATGGTAATAGACTTGTTGTACATGGGTAAAGTAATCAGTCTCAGGAACGCCTTGAATAAGCTTAGCATCAACTGGAATTTGGGATCTAAATCTAACAATTGTACCAGGAACTAGTGTACTAATAGTAGAAGAGGAATTTTGTCCTGGAGTTATTGTATTGGTAAATTTAACATTACTTCTTTTACCTCTACCTGAAACAGAGGGAGGATTATTATCGTTGTTACTACTACTATTAAAGACTTTCTCAGTCATAGAAGGTTCTTGGGGCCCAGGATTTCCAGTAATTCCTCCTTGAACAGGAGTACCTCCTCCAGTTCCTCCTACTGGTAAAAGCCCTCCTCCTAAACATAAGTTATTATTCGTAGTAATCAAATCACCCTGAACTTCTCCAATGCTTACAGGAGTATTTGTAGAAGCAACAGTTGAAATTGAGCATCTTGAATTAGGAGTTCCAAGCTTCGAAATCCCTAAGTGTCTTGAGATTCCACTTCCTCCACCACAAATACCTAATCCCACATCGTTTAAATTGATATTCCCTCCAAGAGTAGAAATTGTTTTTTCAGTTCCTCCTGAAACTCTTACAATATATTCAATATTAGAAAGCAGTTCTAATGCTCTAGTATAGTAAAACTTCCCATAATCTAAGTCAAAAAACGGAGATTTGGGATTAAGCAAGTGACTTTTCAACCATGTATAAAGACTCATCAAAGTCTCTATTGAAGTTTGAAAGTCCTTTCCAACAACTATACTACCCTCCTTTGCTACTCTCAATGAGCAATAATTTGACTCAAGATTTCTTTTATAAACATAAATCGGTAGTGTTAGATCAATGCTGCATTTTACTGCCAATAAAAAGCATGGAGTTTTGGTTGACAACTCAAAATTGGTCATTCCAAGCTCAACAAGATCTGGTCTGCAAGCAAAAACTTGTTTTATACTGCTAGCATTCATAATTTCTACTTCTATTATAGTCTTGATTTCTCCAACCTCCAAATATGGATTCAGAATAAACATGTTTCCAGGAATTCCAATAGGAGAGCCTGCCACTATTCCGTATTTTGTTATTCTTCTATTAATACAAGTCTCACCATCCTTCAATTCAGTATCAGTATTCAACGATGACTTTGTCAAATTTCCTTCTGAAAAGTTTTGAGACTCATCTTCCGAGCAATTCGAATTTGGGCTCAACACACAGCATGTTACAACTCCATTATTTGCAACTCTCCCATATGTCAATTCTATCATGCGCGCCAAGGCGAAACATGCTGACTCTCCATATAGTAAAAATCCAATACCGATATCATGTGCGCGCCAATCTTTAAATTGTTTTGGAGCTTCAGCATTTAAAGCCTTAGATGCTGGTAAAGTGGAAATCTTTTGTGGCTTTCCATCAATGTTTTCATCCTTATTATCAGGTTTCGGAATTAAATTAAAGTTTTTACTTTGAGTTGAATGATTTTGTCTTTTGAGAGCCAATGATGAATGAGTAGAAATTATTGTGTGGCATCCATTCGTGGGATTTTCAAAGTTTTTTTGGATGAGATACGAGAGAGAAGGGGTAATTGAATGAAAATCATAGCTTTCCATGCGCGAACCCTTTACAAGGAAACCTTCCCTAAATAAAAAATGTACAAATTCCTCTGTTTCACCCCGCCCCACATTGACTGTTCCTCCTGTGTTTGAAGTAGGAATTGATGAAGAAGTTGTTAATGATGAAGAAGATGATGAAGATGTTGATATGGGTAAATGTCCTTTTTGGATAGAGCTTGCCATTGTTAACAAAGTCCTTGTCTTCCAAAAAACCTACTCCTTAAAAATAATGCCACGATTTATAATTATTCTATATTACAAATAAGTATTAAGAGCGTTACTTTATTATATAAGTCTTTTAAAGCGTTATTTCAGTTAATTACCATTAATACATTGAACTTTCTTATTTAATGAGCAATAATTTCAATATCTGGCTTCTTTCTCTCTATTAATCTTCCACTCAATACACTTCTTTTTAATGAATCTCCAATATTAAATATTTGAATGAATCTTTGAATGGATAAAAAGGATAGAAAGAAAAAAGAAGGAAAGAGAGAAAAATCTTGATTTGTTTTATCACTTGGATGAAAATATTTACAATTAATGTAACTTTACCAAATAATGAGGTTCTTTCCTTTAAGCTCACAGTGCTTGCTTTCACAAAAAAAAATGTGAGGCTATTATTCTCTCTTTAACTATCCAGATATTTAGCCAGCCTCTGGGTAATTAATTCTTCTTCTTGTTTATTGTTCCCTTTCAGCTCCACTAAATGTATATTTCAATATATTTTCTTAACATCTAGTAGACGACCATAAATCATGTACTGTTTTGATTGTGTGAGGGATATTTCTTGGACTGATAAATTATATTAACTAGTTAATACTTGCTATATTAATAGTAATACGCAAACAAATATATATATATATATATATATATATATATATATATATATATTTACTTTTAAATATTAATGATACGTGTATATTTATATAATGCTTGAATATATATTTGAATTTATATATTCAAATATAAATCAACTCATATATTTAGTATTTACATATATACATTATGTATATATGCAATAAATTCTTAATTTTACTAGACTTGACTTGAATTTCCGCTTTTAACTTTATTTATATTATTAATTACTTTTTCAAACGTTTAATCAGATGTTAAACTTATATCTTTATTTCACTTATTTGTTGTCCCTATTTAAACTGACTAATTTATTTATCTCTGGTCCACTATACGTATTTCTTATTTATTCACAATGCTGCTTCTACCCCCTCTTACTTTTTTTGCATTCTTACAGTTTTTTCATATTATTTGTATATATGCTCCTCTATTTAACGATTACTTACAAGTCTACTTCATCATATCGCTTTACCGGATAATCTATTCTCTTATTAACATGCTCGGTATTTTGTAATATATTATCTCCCGATAATGCAATTCCCGCCCAAAAACTCCCCACATTAGGCGGGAACTTCATACTTATTATTGATAAAATTTGCATTACAGGTACCCATATAATTTTAACCAATTAGAGGAAAAAAAAAATGATGAAAATGTTAATTTTAGTCACAATGAACTTGTTCTGTTTTAATCGAATAATTTAATGTTAATTTTGTTTGAGATTTTTTCTTTATATTTTCTTAAAAATTCCAGGTTATAAAAATACAAATTTAAATTGCAATTTAATGCAACATTTCCTTTTTTTTCAATTATATTGGTTGTTATCAACTTTCTTTATATCCAAGATAAATATTAAAATTTATAGATACGTATGTTTATCTATCATTGAATGATTCAATTCTTTATATAATCAGAAATCTTCTTATTATCTAATCATGCAAAGAATCTTAATCATATTTCTATTAATAGACTAATTAAAACTCGTCATCTCAAAATTTGCCGCCCAATTTATTATTAATTTGAAATTATATTGTTTTTGTTCGAATAATTAAAAAATAACTCAAATTACCGGAAAATTTTGATTACTCTTATTTATTACTCTGAATTTACTGTGAGAGGGATAAATGATTTGCAAATAGTAACTATTTATTAAAGAATGAACTCTTATCTTTTGATTGAATGTAAATAAGATCATCATACTGATACCTCCAATTAAATGTTATTAGCAAAGTCTTTTCTCTGCATTAAGCCAGCAAAAAAAAATGAATAATACATCCGCTGAAATTAAGGATTCTGAAATTGACTCTATTAAAAAAAATAGGATCTCCAAGATTCACTCTTTGTCAGAATTACTTAAAACAAATAACGAATTTGAGAAGAAACAAATTGCCTCAGATAATTCAATCACTTTAGATGATATCAAGAAACTGAATTCAGAAGCTTCACCAGATCAAGATAAAGACCAAGAAGAATACTATGCTGAATTTATCAAAGCATTAAAGTCCAATAATAATATAACTGGAAATAAAAACCAATATTCTAATCACTCTTCTTTGAAATTGGAATCAAATATTGATTTTGATGATAACTTTGAGTTATCTGATCAAGAAGATGATCATTCTGAAAGAGAAGATGATCAAAATGAAAGNTATTCATTAGGCCATATGAATC
>NW_667280.1:0-13523 GCF_000006425.1 Cryptosporidium hominis TU502
TCAAAATTATTTACAATTTTAATATCGACCAATAACATACTAACAAATGTATTTAAGATTCCGCCAGTTAATCCCTCTGAAAAACTAGTTTCTGGCTCAATTATTGTTTTGTAGATTCCCCAACATTCATTACACCAAACTCTTCTATATTTTAATCTAATATGAACCATTGATTCCTTATCTGTACTAATACTCAAATCTAAATTACTATTGTTTTCCTCTCGAAATATATTATTAAATTGGTAACTGGAACAATATTCAAAATTATTCTTTTGAAAACCTTTAAAAATACAATCAATATGATAATATTTAAAACATTTATCATTTCCAGAACATTTGATGGTAGCACCCGAATTCCCACAGAAGAAACATTTAAGAGCGTTTAAATCGTTCAATGTTATTATAATGTCATTGATATCTACGTGAATTGGTTTCCTGAGAATTGGCCAAGGAATACTTCCGAAAGTAGGGTACTTAGGTGAATAAATCTCACTTTTTTTTTTATTTGTTTCAAACTTCGACTCATAACCCATATCTAAATTATTTAAAATTGGTTCTAAAACAAATGGGAGAGACCATAATACGCATTCTTTGTGTAGAGCAACATTTTCAAGAACATTAATCAACTGGTCCCCAAGTAATAAGTTTTGGCTCCTTCCACAATATTTACATCTATTAGAATCGACATCGCTGAAATGATCATCTATTTTGCTTAATTTGCTTAGAATGAAACTATAAATTAATACAAAAAGTGATAATTTAGGTAATTTAAAATCTTGTTTGTCCATTTCTATTTGGTCTTTTATTAGAGTCAATCCTTGTGTTATTTCACCCTTTAAAGCTTTATGTTTAGTAACTAAAATCGAATTTCTTTGCGAATTTTGGTCATTCAATACATATTCTTTAAAAGAATCATTAATTTCAAGGTACATTTTAGTATCAATTATAGCTTGGTAATTCATCAAGTTTAAGTTCCCTAATCCAAACATTTGAAAATTACTGGGTGGGAATAATAAATTTGAATATAATCCTAGAAAAGACAAGTAATCTGGATCGCACAGATTATTTTTAATCAATTTATTTTGGTTAGTTTTATTATTAAAATCGTTAGAAAGGACCATCTTTTCAATAGAGGCAATAATTACGGATATAGTGTTGTTTTGAATCAAATCATCCAAGTTTACATTATTTTGTTTGTAAAAGTGTTGAAGATAGTCTTTTCTCAAGTTGGAAAAATCAAATAAGCCATTCTGGTGGATATAAAACAGAAACCATTGTAATAAAGAAGATTGTAAAGTCTGTTTTATTATTCTTGCAAAATATACAGAATTGAAATACTTATTAATTATGTCGCTTTTAATATTTTCTTTATCAATTTCTAAGTACGATTTATACTTCTTTATAACTGAGATTGATTGGTCAAGAAGAGGGCTCAAAATGACTTTTAGAAGTAGATTAACGTCCTTAGATAAAGTTACTCTGAATTGTGATGCAGAAATCAATGAATTTAAAATCAAAGGAAAATCACTGTTTGGATATGTTGGTTCTTTCAAGCTTTCTTGTGCCATTGTAATAATGTTTGTTTGTGGTAATTCAACATTTTTCTTATAGTATTGATTTTTTGAAATCTTATTCGACAATTTATTACAGTTATTACAAATGTAATTGAGGGAGACCGAACAAATAGCGTTATCATTCGCAATTTCGACTAGATCCTCAAAATCTTTGCAATAAAAGCGATCAGAGCATAAATTACAAATAATAATATTTTCTTCCTTGAAAGACATATCAAAAGGCTTCAACTCTACCCTTGAAATTGTCTCTAAAATTTTATGTATTTCTCTTTCTTTTGTTCCCTCACTAAAATATATTTCTGAAAAATCTTTTGTAATGATTTCGTCAATCAACTTCTGGAACTCGACTACCTTAATAAATAAGAATCTGTTGTATTCATTTGCGTACTTCTCCATAAACAGATTCGAATGTAAATATCTCTTTGCTTCAAAGCATTCTGTGCATAAATAAATCTCATTGATCAAATATTGATAATACCCTTTGCCAAAAACTGCTGTAAGTGGAGAATTAATCAAAACTTTAGATTTGTTTGGAGATGCATTGGAGGAAATAATTTTCCAAAGGCAGATATAATCCCTATTATCTTTCAAATTTCCGGATAAATTAGTAAAATTATACCCACCTTCACTTCTTTTCTTAGTCCTTGAAGGTATGTCTGAATATTTTGACTGCTCCATAAACTTCTCATAATCCTGCCAAATACATGTATAATGTACTCTTTTATTGCATGTATAACATGAAATAACTGGTATACTTGAATCAGCCATTAGCTCAGAACAAATATGGCAAGCTGTACATGAGTTGCAAACAAATGAACCGTTTGCTACTTCTGAACACTTAGAGTGGATATTTACTCCGCATTTTAAGCAATGAAGGAGTTCATCACTTTTTTGTTGGCAAATTGTGCACTTCTTAAATTCAGCCAAGAGCTTTCCAAATACTGAATTCAGATTATTATCGCCCTTTAAGTATGAAAATTGCTTTCTGGATATTGTATTTCTCAAGTTACCGCTAATATCTAAGTTCAGCTTTGTATGATTTAACACAACTTCGGCTAGATCAATAGCGAGCTCATTTTCAACGTTGTTCTCACATGATAAATTGTTAGCTCTATAATCTTGGGAAAGCTTAACACTTATATTTGAATTTGTATTTTCAAATATTTCATCGCCTATTTTACTTTTAAGATCATTAGTATCTATTTGTTCTACCAAAATTGACATCGAAGACTCCTCTTTTTTTATAAAGTCGAAAAATCTCAACAATAAATTTTCCCCAAATAAGAGCTTAAATAAATGGGTTATTTTCTTTAAAATATTTCCTGCAAGTTTGAAAATCCTGTGGTTAGGCATATGAGATATTTGGGCATTGTATATTATTCTGAATATATCCCTAATAAATGAATATTCATCTGAATCATACTTTTTACTTTCTAAATTGTTTGTGATCGTCATAATATCCATTGGAATCTTTACCACTTTCCAATAATTTTGGTATGAAGGAAGAGGAGTTGAGGCAAAGTCTTTGTGTTTGTCCAAACAAATAAAATGATCCAGAATCCTTTGATATTTAACTGATTTATCATTGCTTCTACATGCTGGGCAGTTATAAAGATTTTTAACATTTGAATAGAATTCTATTGGCTCATTTAAATCTTTATCGCAATCATAATGGACCCAAAACTTGCAAATGTCGCATTGGAGCCATTCTCCTTCCCATGAAGATGTCCATATTTTTCTGCAAATTGAACAGAATTGCCCCCTTTCAAACCCTTTACAGCACCTAATACAGCTCGAAAAGGTTGAGTCCCAAGAAGCATAATCCATGAAACCATTATCTCTATATCCGCAGTGTATACACTTACAACAATTGGAACAATTGAAATTATTTCCACCAAATAACAATGGTGGAACAAAAGAATTTCCGCAGCTACCATGGTAACAAATCCCACAAGTTCCGCAAACAACAAACTCCTCCAACTTTGTAGGAATTTGTGAATATACTAACGATCTATTTGGTAATTCGTTTGGTTTAAGAATCACCGGAATGCGCAATAGTGGCTCTTTACAATAAATACAGGGTATACAGTCCTTACATCTATATTTGTACTCACTTGTTTTTAGCTGCTCGTTTTTTGCATCGTCTGTAGATATTTGAATAGGATTATTTTCATCTTTTGTGAAATCAATGTTTTCCAATTCCATAGTTTCAATAAAAGATGATTCGGAATTATATTCGACCTTATTAAAAACCAATTTTGAATCAATATCATCAATTAAATCACTTTTTTGAACACTAGGCTCGTTTCTAGAACAAATTTTTGAAGGTGTCGATTCAAATGATGTGATTGTACTTGAATAGTCTTCTTCCTTGTATGAATGTGTGAGCATAATTGACTTATTTCTTTTGTTATATCTGTAATTCCTGCACAAAAGCTTAACTTGATGATCGCCAATTATAGAACCCATTTTGTCTGGCAATTTGGAGAGTAATTTTCTTATACCAGTATGAGACATATTATAATTTTCCAAAATGATTTTTTTTACTTCATTTGGTAGAGCTCTCTCTAGTTCTTCTACGTCAACGAGATCATATGGAAGTTGCCCATCATTAAAACACTTGTTATATGAACTTAAATTTCCTTCAGAATCGTGAGATACATTATAATTACGCTTCCAAAGTCTTTTTCTTTCACGGATATATTGGTTATGCTCATTTGCAATTAATAACAATTCCAAATTATTCGGGGAGTTGTACTGTCTCAATGTAGTAATATCTGAATCTTTTAGATCTTGTATACTTGTATTGCTCATATTTACACAATTTTGATGAAACTTCCTGGAACAAAGCTCACATGAGTAAATTACTTCTTCCTTAATTATTGGTAATTTACATCTTGTGCAGACTTCGTTGGGAAATTTTTCAGATTTAGTTAGTCCCGCTTTGTCTTCAAATGAAATAGAAGAGATATCTTTTAAAGGAAGACTTCCATATAATTTCATAGTTATTGGATTTGGATCAAACCAGCCTCTATCAATTGCAAAGGGTGAAAGTACAAGGTTTCTTATATCAGTATTTGCTGGGGGAGAATTATTTTGAGTAGCCAAGTATTTCCATTCATGTTTGGGAGTATTGTTAATGTTTCTGAATGAATTTATTGAAGGTGAAAGCAAAAAGTGTATAAAGAATAACTTAAATTTTGGATCCCAAAATTTAATTATTCCCTCCACCCAGTTGAATGCATTAGGAGAGTTGTTTTCTAATTCCTTCGTTTTTTGTCTGGATACAGCAACTCTACATCTATAACCTACATATTTAAACCCATCCTTTAAATTTTTTATCTCTATTGTATTCAGCTTAACTAATTCAGTTTCATTATTATCATCTGCTTGAACAAAAACATTCATGCAGCTTTCATTTTTCCTTGATCTTGACTGAACCCTTCTTTCAGATTGCAAATTAGAATTCTTACTTGATGAGGAATGAGAGCATCTTCTCTTTTTATTTTCTCCAACAAGTTCCCTGTCTCTAAAATTAGTATTGGCACCCTTTCTCTTTGAATTCCTAGCACTTTCTACCGTCATTTATTCTACGACGGTGTTCTTTGGTTATGCTGCAAATACTGTGTGATAAACAGGTGTGCCTTTTATACATCGTTTGAAACTTTTATATATGTTTACTTAATTCTCTATTTACTCACGGCACTGTTATCTACTCGTTAATATGTATTTTATCCAAACTAATAGGCGCCACATTTCAATTTGACAGACTTGAAAATTACTATTTTTGTTGCTTGAGTTTATTCCTAAATTCTTATAGTTTAATAATAATCGATGAATGAAGTGGCTAATTTATTTAAAGATGAACTTGGGGACTTAAATAGAGGGGAATTTATTCGAGATGAAACAAAATATAACTTCTCTTTTATTAAATCGATCAAGGTCTCAAATGTTGGAATGTTAGAACTCTACCAACACCAAAAGGGAGTTATTGTAGCATTCATGAAGACTTTTACTATTTGTGGACCATCTTTTACTCATTGTAAATTAAGTTTTACAACTGTGCCAAACAACAATAAAGGGATACCGCATGCGCTAGAGCATGTAATTTTTAATGGTAGCAAACGCTTTCCATATAATGATAGCATTGATAAGATCTCTAACAGACTGTGTTGTCCATACACAAATGCTTTCACTATAGATGATTCAACTACATTTGAATTTGAATGTACAACAGAATGGAGCCTTTTACGAATGTTAGAAGTTTGGCTAGATCATTTATTTCATCCAATTTTGTCGGAAGAATCATTTCTTACAGAGATCGTGCATTTAAATGAAAATGCAGAGTACCATGGAGTAGTTTATTCAGAAGTTTCTTCTTTCGAGAGAAACTATGATGAGGTTGTCACAACTCTTTCAAAGTTTCATACTTTATGTGAGAGCCCTGCTGAGAAAAAAAAAATCAAGCTTCATTCTACATGGGAACTTTACGATGAAATCACTGAAAAATATGATGGAAGCCAATCTAGTGTATTTTCATGCACTGGTCGAACAACTGGACTTCAAAATCTTTCATTAGATGAACTAAAGGAATTTCATGCAAACTTTTATAGTTTGGATAATATGTTAATCTTCATACATGGGAATGAAAGTATTAATATAAATAATATTTTTGGAACAATTGGGAAATTTATTAGCGAAGCAGAACATGTTAATGATAATAAAACCTGTAAGAAAATTAGAATTTCAGATTCCCCAATAAACCAAAGACCATTAAATAGAAAGTTTTGTTTTAATGAAAATTTAAAAGAACAATCTTTTCCATGGCATCTAGAGATCCCATTCCCTAGCGAAGAAGAGGATTTAAGTACCATTAGTTTTTCATGGAGATTTGGAGCATTTTCAAACTTTAAAGAAATGCTATCAATTACCGTATTATTGCATTATTTATGTATTGGAAACGACTCCCCATTGATGAAAGAACTCGTAGAAGGTAAATCTTACTGTTCAGATGTAGACATGTCAAATGTTTGCGAAAAAAATAGGTACCACCAAATTTTACTTCAGGGGGTAGAAACAACAAAGATTAATAAGATAGTGGATTTATTTAAGAGAATAATTTCTGAATTCCACAATGGTGAAAGAAGTTTTGATATTAATGACTTAAAATGTAAGATAGAAGGTCTATACTACGGACACCTTATTTCATTGGAAAATAAGACTATTGATACAGTATTTAACCAGCTATCTGGTTTTATTAACTATGGAATTAATAATATGGATGATCTCACCGAATATTGTAATCTGCATTTTATTTTCAAAAAATTGCTTTCAGAGGGATTAGAATATTGGAAAACGCTTTTCAACAAAGCCTTTTGTTTACAAAAAATGAACATACTTGAATTTGTTCCAAGCAAAAAATTATCAAAAGAAATGACAAAGAGATTCAAGGAAGAAAGAAAAGAAAGAATAAGTAAGAAAGGTAAACGTTTTTTTCAGATTTGTAAGGCGAAGTTGGAGGAGTCGATAATAATAAATAAAAAACGTGCTATTAGTCTCGAAATACTTAATAATTTCAATATATCTTTCGATTTAAACTGTATTGATCTTAATAAAGCAAATATTACCACAAATTTGAATTACTCAGAAGCCAAACTAACAGAGATTAATGAAGGGAACGACATAATATTTAAAAAATTAAATATGGGCTATGACTTAGAATCACGAACAATAGATAATTGTTTGTACTTTTTTTTAGAAAACTCAAATACTGAGTTTGTACACGCACAACTGAGGATTAATTTGAACGAAAATCTATCTAACACTGAAAAACTACTTTCATCCTTTTTAGTAGAATTATTATTTCAAACATCTGTTAAGGTTATAAATTTAATTGGGCCACAAATTTCTGAAAAATATTCAAAATTAAGAGAGTCAAAAGTCTTCCTACCTGATGTTAATTGGTCAGACGGAGAAATAATTAACTTCGATGATTTTGATAAACTTTTAAATACTTTTTGTATCGATTACTATGCAGAATTCAGCGATGGATGGATTTTGGATTCTAATACAATTCCAAACCAAATTAAAGTAAATTGGACAACCCCAATAGAATATACCGAGTTTTCCTCAATATTAATTATGAGTGGAATTTGTGGCATGAGATTGAATGCTGAAAGAATTTCTACAATAGCCAGAACTATCAAAGGAGCAATCAGCGAACTAAAATTGAGTGAAGAAGGTTTAATTACTTCTGTCTCGAACTCTCTTTGTTTCTGCGATCAATCAATTTTTAATATTTCAAATATTCCAAACTTTGATCATATTTCCAAAAGGTTGATAGAAGAACCAAAAAATTATTTGCTTGAACTAGAAAGGCTTCATTCAGTTCTTATTAGACCATTCGCTCTTGGGAAATCAGAAGATATTCCAGCCAGTAACACAAAGTTTTCGTTATTTGTTATTGGGAAAGAGGAGGCCAACAAAATAAATTTATTGAAATATTTTTCTATCAATAAAAACTACAAAAGCCAATACTTAATTAATAACCAAATACAGAGCACTCCCAACATAAATTTACTTCCATGGGAAATACTTTCAAAAGCACTCCCATTGGATCTAGGTATAGACTTTAATTCAAACAGCTCACAAAAATTTAGAATACCTGAAAAATATGGCTATTCAATTTACCTAAAGGTTCCAAGCTCAAATACAGCGTGTTTTGTTCAGTCAATCAATTTAAATACATTTGGTACTTTCTGCCCAAAAGGATCTCATTTTTTCAATCCAGATGTTCCAGCTCTTCTTGTACTTTCAAACTATCTTTGGGATCCTTGCTCACTACTCTTTGATTCAATTAGGGGCAGTGGTTTAGCATATAGTGGAAGTTTAGATCTTTGTATGACTACTGGACAGTTTTCAAATTGTGTGTATGAATCAACATCAATTGGTCAATCTTTAATCAAGACTTGGGAAATTTTCAGAGAGTTATCAATGGATGAAAATGAGGTTTATGAAGAGATTAAGAAAACTAACAAATTACCTAATTACTATGAAAGCTTTTATAACAGTCTAGATCTTGATGAAGCAAAAAGGATCGCTGCTTATAAATTTATTTCAAAGCACAAAAAATTCAATTCTTGGGCAAAACAGCTAAATTTTGATCTCAATGTTGGTATTTCTCCAAAATTTGACAGTTTTATTATTAAAAAAATATCAGAAGTTACAGTTGAAGATATAAAAAGAGTTTCAATCAAGTACCTTAAACATTTCTTACCTAATGCCACAAATATGATGCCTTCAAGTTGCATAGCTCTTTGCGGTGGAGAAAATTCTGCTATTGATGCAATGGAAGTTCTAAAGGATTACCCAAATTTTAGATTTAGTGTCATTTCATACTCTGAATTTTTAAAAGAAACACTAAAAAATGTTGAAATTTAGGCGGTATGTGGGGAATATGCAGGTTTCCAATCTAACAAATTTTCTAACTTTATTCTAAACATAAAAATTCAAAATATATCGACAACTTCATCACTAATTAATTTTGTTAATCTTTCAGAAATATATGTTTGCTTTTTGATTTGATTAGTGAAGTAGTTATAATAATTATATTAAATCTAGGAAATGAATTTGAATTTGTTTTTGGATCATTTATAAAAATGAGACCTTACAAGCCAATATATAAGTTATGTATTGTTGGTGCAGGCCCATCAGGTTGTTACTTGGCCAAATATTTGCTGGCAAGATCAAAAAAGGAAAACATTGCAATCAAAATAGATTTATTAGATTCCTTAGATAAACCATTTGGGCTGCTCAGATATGGAATTGCACCAGATAGACATGATCTAAAAAAATCGATTTCTAGTATTGATAACTCTCTTTTTAAAAAATATTCTGATGATATTAAATTCTATGGAAATGTGACTTTGGGATATGATGTTAAATTAGAAGAATTAAAGAGAAAATACGATGTAGTGGTTTTAGCAGTTGGTGGATTACAAAGTTTCCATACTCTTCCAGTGAAATATATGAAAAATGATTTACAGAATAAAATTATAGGAGGAGTATTTTCTTCTAGAGATTGGGTATTTTATTATAATAACCACCCAATGTTTAAAAAAATGCTATATCCAACAAATAATGAACATTCTAATTCGATCAATAATAAACTTGTTGATAATGAGAGAATTAATATGGATATAGAGTTGAATTACCTAAAAAAAAAAAACAATCAATTTTTTGAATATAAGAGTCCTTTATCTTCTACTGAAATTAGCGTCCCATTTAAAAACGAGAATGAAGACTTTAAATATGGATATTGTTCTGATATACTTAGAAATTATATATTAAACTCCAGTGAGAGGAATGCGGTTATCATTGGAAATGGTAATGTTTCATTGGATATTACTAGACTTTTATCTTTCTATACCCATGAACAACTTTCAAAAAACAAATATTTGAATCCTGATTATTTGAATTTAATTAACACATCATCTAAATATTCAAACTCCGATATCTATCGACCTTTGTTCAAAAACATATTTATTATTGGACGGAGAGGTTGGATTCAAAATTCCTTTAAATATCCATTATTAAAGGAATTTATTGATAAGTCTAGGAAATCAAAATACAATTCTACTAATGGAATGAATATCAGAGTAATGATGTCTCAAGAAGATTTTGAGCTTTCACAGGACCGAACTAGCTTATTCGAATTAGAAAGAAGCGGACCAGAAATAAAAAGAAGATATTTGAAGATGAAGTCTATATTTCAGGAAATGGTTAATAATCACCAAGAATATATAGCCAATAATGATAACATATTCCATAATGATAAAACAATAAACATACATTTTAAAAACCTCTTCTCTCCTGTAAATATTAAAACTGAAGAAGTCAATATTCCAGAGAATAATGTGAAAAAAAAATCAATCCCGTTTATCAAAGGAATAGAATTAGCAAGAAATATTTGTGATTCTAAACCAATTACTGATAAAACAGAGTTAAATGAGAAGGAAAAATATTATTTACCTTGCCAATTATTAATCACATCATTGGGATTTAAACCAAAATATGATTATATTTTTAATGGAAATAAAGATCATTCATTTGAAAATAATTGTTTTCCCTGTCCTATTTTTAAAACTGGTTGGATGGAAACTAATAGCAAAGGAGATCTTAATATTGCGCTTTCAAATCACGCACACTTGGTAATGAAATATTAAGTTTGCTAAAAAAATGCCTCCTAAGAATGTGAAGCTTAGCATCCTATATTTTTTATATGACCATCTGGTCTAATTTCAAAAAATAAATTATCTGAATCTTTTAAATTTAGTTCTCGATAATTTTTTACTATAGAATTTTTGTTTATATTATTCAATTTCTCCAAATATTTTTCTCTAACCTGCTTTGAAGTCCAAATTTTATTAATTTTTCCAGTTGGCAAAATTTGTAGATTTGTGTAAATTTTTGATTGACCTTGATTAATTTCATTTTTTACCGTCCAAAATACAACAACATGATTCGGAAAAGCTTTTCTAACTTTATCGAGACTAATTTTTTAGTCAAATAATTTTTGTTTAATACTTTTTTTTTGCTTACCTTTTTTCACTAAAAATCAGTATTACATTCTTTGGCTCTCTTTCTGAAAATACAATTGGGATATCTACTGTTGAGATTCTGAATATTTTATCTAGGCTTTGAAAATAAACATATTCATGAGGGATTCTCATTCCTAGTAAAGTATTTGGGGAATAATTAAACGGCGATTTTGGAGCCACAAAAGATGCTTTTGTATTTCCTGCATTAAAGTTATATGCATATGCAAGATCAAGACCTTTGAAGTTGATAGATAAAGAATTTTCCCTTGAATTAATATATCCCTAAAAAAGCGTTTTATATTAATATAGCTGGAGTACTAAACTAACCTGAATAAGCATCTTTATCTTTTCCATTTTATTTTCATTCCTTAGTATTTTTGAAAATCTAAACATTCCTAACTTATAAATGTAATCCATGACTGGTTTCTCTTCTAAGATTTTATTAGGAATATATTTATCGGCATTAGATATTAACTTCTGCATACTAGATATTATTTTCCAGTCCAATCCGATAGCTTTAGGAATAAATAGGGACCTATAAAAATTCCGAATAGAATTATTACAGGCATATTGCGCATGTTGGATTCTCTCCATGTTAAACTCATTCAATTGTTTTTTAATATCTACTTCGTATTTGTTTTTTAATACAAATGCTAATCTCCATGCTAAGTTAAGGGAATCTTGAATTCCTAAATTCATCCCAAATCCTCCAGATGGGGGAAGTCTATGAGCAGAATCTCCTAATAAAACTATTCGATTTGTTTTTTCATCAACAAACGAATCAAGTACTTGAGCTGACATATTCCATGTTTCAATAGATTTTACCTCTAAATTAATGTTTTTCTTGCATACTTGGCTAATTAAACTTGGGAAAATATGCTTAAAAAAATCTAAATCAAATTTCTCAGAGCTTGAACTAACTAAAGGAATATGGATCACAAAGTTGCCTTGACTTATATCGTGAAGTACCATTACACCTATTAAACTTGGATTTAGAATAAAGTATAACATACTTGTGGTGGGAACTAATTTAATATTATTACACTCATCAATAATTTCTTGCTTGAGTTCCAGACAAACTTTTGCTAAATCCTTTGAGATAAAATTAATATTTAGAAGTTTTTGAAGAGATTCATGCCCTTTAAAACTTTTATTTATAGCTTTCCTTACCTGGCTCTTTGCTCCATCCGCTCCCACTAAAAAATCGCTCTCTATAGTAAATTCCAAATTTGAATTTGTTTTCTCTAACTTTGAAATTACCTTTTCTTTTCCACTTTTAGAAACAAATTCATATCCTTTCCAAGATGTTCCAAGCATTATCTGGGAATATTTACACTGTTTCAAATGTTTGTACAATAAATTATTTAGTTTGCTTTGATCATAATTTGCCACTCCTGATTGGCTATCCAAATCTAAGTAGTAACCATTAATTGTCTTATAATTACTGAATTCATCTTTAGTTCCTAAAATACCAAATTTGCAATTATTAAAATAGGTTAGATAAGTTATTCTTCTCCAAAATTCTAAAGGTTGTTGAAGCCTATATATTTCTTGATCTAAGTTGTTACAGAATCTGAATATCTCCATTGAGCGATTTGAAATGTAGTGGGCTTTTGGAATAGGCGAAAATTGTGTCAATTTGTCAACAATAATATTGTCGACTTTATATAAATTAAGCAAATTGCTTAATGTCATACCTACCGGGCCCATCCCAACAATCAATACCTGAGTTCTTTTTATAACACCCATATTTATGAGCAATCTCCACAATCATATCTTATCTCTTTGATTAACCTATTTCACAAATTCATTTAGTTTTAATTTTAACTAAATTATATTACAGCGCCTTCAAAACATTTTTATTTTTCAAATAAAATACGAATAAGTTAAAATCTTAAAGTTTTAATTTATTTTTTTGCTTCTTTTAATTCTAAAAGTATAATTTAATTTTATTAAAATCTAATTAGTTTGCATGCAAATTACATGCTAATCAAGCAAAAATACCCTGAATATTTAAAAGGCTTGTAAAATTTTTCTATTTTAATTTTTGGTAAGATAGTTAATCGCTGCTTTTATATTTATTTCCTTTTTAGTTCGAATAATCCTTTATTACTAACATCTTTCTTTAAGAAAAAAACACATTTAGGATCAATAAATCAAAATTATATTTTGATTTCCAAACCGCCGAACTAACAAATTTGTTATAAAGAAGGTAAGATACTTTTCATTTTAGTTATAATAAAAAAAAATGTATTAATAANCNCCAATAAAAATGAGTAAAATGGAAGGATCTGAGACAGGATCCCTTATCAATAATAAAATTTGTGTGATTTGTGGAGTCAACATAGGA